>NC_056608.1:15272064-15512064 GCF_018340385.1 Cyprinus carpio
CGTACACATCTGTTGTCTTTGGCAGTCCATGACAAATCAACAGCATCGACAAAAACAGACGGAAGGAAAGTCCACACTGTGAGGTGTCTGAAACCTGTCCCTTCCCAAAGCAGGTTTATTTTCTCAGCACAGTTTCTTCAGTGTGGGTGGCCAGTGGGAATATCTTTCTTGCTACTCCATCATCAGCTATACCTTCACATGACAACCAGTGGCATGACCCTGTTTATTAGTCCTGCTTACAATTAGTTTTGTTTATATTTATTCCTTCTTCGTCTGTATATTTACATTCAAATTTTTTTTGGTTTTACTGATCCCATAAAAAAGCAAACTTGTGGAGCTTTTTGAAATAACTTCCTTTTTTCCCTCCCTCTCTTAGAAACCAAATAAATTCCTGCATGCTCAGCAGCTGAGACTTTTTATATGTTCATGGGTAATTAACGCACCTTTCTTGAGCAATCTGGGAAACGATGACGGAAAAGCACATCATCACTGAGTGTTTCCACATACACTCAGAGACACTTTCACTCTGAAAATTAACACCCAGTGAATGAGTGATTCATGTACTATTAAAAACCGTTTTCGGCTCTTTGACGGTTTTCTGTTGAAAATTACAACATGCTAAATTGCACTTTTTACATTGACTTTTTACACTCTCTATTTCCATTACAAGTAAACTGACAGGTATTAATACTCACCAAAAGAATGTCGATGTTAATGTCTAGAATTTCAAGAGGTGTTGTTGTTCTGCAAAATCTCACTTCCAGCATTCCTGGACCAGATTTGATTAAATAAATAAATTATTATGGAAAACTAGCAATCTGGATTGTAACAAAGTGCATTAGAGAACAATGACGCATGGCATTCTCTCATAACTACTGAAGTTGTAATCTTTCTCCCACAAATCCCATTTGTTCATAACCCCATCAGAATGAGTTTTTTTTTTTTTAAAAAATTTTCACCGTGCTAGCTACAACTACATTGCCAGCCTGTGTGCTTATGTCATAGGAATCATCAGTGCATAAATGGACTAAATATTATGCTCGGTGATCAGTGTTTACAAATGCACTTATGGCAGCACTCTACATCGAGTGGTTACAGAGCGGTTAACACACGGACCCAGTGGTCAGCAAGGTTTGCCGAGACGCACTGTGAAACCACAGCTGAGGTTTCTACTGCTCTTAAACTCAAATGAACTCTTAAAAAACATGATTTAGACTTGGAAGTGCTTTCAGTATGATTCAGCTAGTCATGGTTTATTTAAACATCTAATGTGCTTCTATTTCTGTTAAATGTTCAGACTTGTTTTTTCAGCATGAAAAATTTACAAATAATGACAAATGCAAATGACTTGGCTGATTGAGAAGTGAAGTATTACTGTAAGATTATATGTTCATGAGCTGCAGGGGAGCTGTACTTTATATATCATGGATAAAAGATGATCCATCATTTTTTTTTTCTTCTGAAACATTGCACAGATGCTTCATTTATAATAATATTTGTAAGGACTGTATTTCTAAATGAGACATCAGTCCCAAGGACAGCTTAAAATAGTGTAATCTACATTTGAATGAAGAAATCGCTGATGTTTTGGTGCAAAATGGCTTCATTTACCACTTATTACATCGATGTGTCCTTTTGGCAGGCTTTGTGAAATGTTATTATGACTACATCCCTCAGTGTATCCCCTAATCTGTTTGCTGACTCTAGTTCTGTGTGAAAAATGACCTTGATTATCGTAGATACAAGATCATTTTCCCACTTTATTATTACACATGTAAGGAATTTTAAATAAATGTAAATGTGGCACCAATATAGTATTTGCACACTTAAGAATGTGTAGACAGAAGCAATAGCAATAGATGTTGTTATACAGTATATATATATATATATATATATGTATATATATATATATATATATATATATATATATATATATATATATATATATATATATATAACCATGAGATACAATATACTGTATTAGTATAACTATAATATATTATTAAAGAAATTAAATATAAATTATTAAAGATATAACCATGAATCAGGGGGCACAATTTTTTTTTTTAGCAGGGCCAAGAACAGGTTTTTTTTCTTTTTTTTTTCTGCTCAACTTTGACCCAGTTCCATCTTATCTGAAAACTTTTAATGCTCAGCTGCAAGTCAGTATGTTTGTATTTCATATGCACTGAGTTCAGCCCTGTCAGTCCAAATGAGCTAAATGCTTTGTTTATGTGGCTTTGACGTTGTGTACCTTTTTTTTTTCTTTATAAAAATATATTTTGCTGGCAGCCTTTGTAAATCTGGAACACATCGAAGTGTTATTTATGCTCAAGCTGCTATCTTGATAAAGCATGCCTGGAGACTGTGTTTTCTGTGCACAAACCCAAAGAGATATAAAAACAGCCAGTGAATGACAGGGAAAGAACATAGGCTACAATCAGACTAGGCCTGTGGTGGACATTTTGATCTTCATGATGACAGGACGAAAAGAAGAGTCACAATAGATCCGATTTTTCTCTCAGCCAAAGTGGTTTCTAAGCTTGAACGATTGGCGTACACAATGTATCAGAGTAGCGTTAGAAGTTGTTGCTCAACCAGTGTCATGCATACTGAGATATTTTCTATCCTTTGCTTAGCTTAACTGACAGGAAGCAGAATGTTTACAATATGCCAGAAATAAGAAACATACCTTTTAAGATGTTTGTTTGGCTCCCTCAAGAGGGCAGTGTTTGTACAAAGCCATGCATTTAACGCTGATGTGAGACAGTTACGTGCCATATAGCATCTGCATCTTGTGCATGTCACACTGCTTATTCATATTCATCTTTAATTTATACTGTCAGACTGCTAATGTGTCCCTAATATACGTGCACAAAAACAGAGTCAAAAATGAAGCCAAAACAAAAGATTTGCTGTTAGTAAAAGTTAATAGATGCATGTATAATATTTTCAAACGTTTCAGTAGTGATTAACCTTATTACAAGTTAGTAACATGCACGTAAATTTAAAACAAAAACAAGTTACGTTAAGATTGCGTCTGCTAAATGATAGACTACTTTAGCAGATTATTCCTTAAAAATAAAACGTTCTTTTAAATTCATATCATCAAGTCATTGTATAATTTGCACACTGTTTATAAAAACATAAAATAAAATTAAAATTAATTGATTTAAAAAAAATAAAAAACTGATTTTAAAGAATGATAAGGTGTGTCCAAACTTCCGACTGGCTGTAAAGACAATAGAAAACGACGTAGTATGAAACACAGCAGTAAAGACATGCTGTCTCATTTCTGGTAAAAAATAGATGACTTTTCTCTCTCCAAGTTGACCTTACATTTCTGCGCGTGCACCTTCCTCCCTATCAGTTTCTGAATGAGCGTCTCTGCCTAAATCCCTCCCACTTCGTGTAAGCGCGAAATTATCGTTTTTTTTTTTTTTTTTTTTTTTTTTTTTTTTTGCGAAACCTGTGGTACTTTAAAAAGGCAAGCCTCTCACGAAGAGAAGAAAACCGGTCGGAGTTTGTCCACGGAACGTCTCGTTCTCTATTTGAGTATGCAGGTGTCTCTAGCGCTCGTGCAGTGCGGCGCGCGGCTGTTGCTGCTGCTGCTGCTACAGGGATGTTTCACAGCTGCGCACGGATGGAGAGCTTTAAAAAATGATGCTACAGAAATTATACCAGAATACACAGAGGACACGAATAGACCTGAGGAGCAGATACAAATTTCTAATAACAACACAATGAACCGAGCTAAGAACGGAGGAAGGAGGTCATCAGCCAACTCACGTACTTATGGTAAGTAAAAGGAAAAAGATATTTAATTAGTAGCACTGAGCTCTATCAAATCACCGACACATAAAATATAATAGAACATGGAATAGAACATTTTTTTTCTTTCATGTAAGATTTTTTGTGGGCATTTTCCCTTAAAACTGGGCCGTATCATTCAACATCAACAAATTAAATAAATCTACAAATATATATATTTTTTAATTTATTTAATTAATAACCCTCCAGGTAGGCTCTTGCATTGGTTTACTTAGTTATTTGGATTTTTATTTCAGCTATTTTAAGCAAAGACTTAAGTAAAAGTTATATTAGTGATTTTATATTTTATGTAAAGTAAAATACATTTTAGTACTCTCAAGGAATATGTGTATTTTAGTAAATTTTTGCATGATTGCTAACAAAATTACTGTGTACTGTGTGTTTTAAATGTGTGTAAAAATCAAGAGCTATGATAAGGAATTTGTGTCACATATAATTAGACATTTTCCGCTAGATAGATCTGTTATCTAAAATGGACATTAGCAACTTTCTATAAGGAAATTTGCTCTAATAATTTGTTTATAACGACCACTGACTTTGAGAATTCACCCTGTATTTTATAGTTTAAGGTATAAACCTTATGTAGGCTACACATTAAATAATCATTTAAGTCTACGAAACTGGATATTTCTGTCTTGGCTCTACATAGATGTGGCCGCTTTTAAATAAAAGCTTCATAGTAGTTCAGAAACGATGCTTGCCGTTCCACCTTTTCACCAGCACAAGTGATGCACTAACTTGTATAACCCTTTTTTTGTTCCTATATCCCCAATTTTACCTAATTAGACAAGGTCTGCCTTTCCATAACCATCTAATTGCAACAGTATGGTTTCAGGGTAGTTGAAAATGTGAGAAGTTATTCTAAGGGGTCATTTCTCCAGGGTATTGCCTTGATAGAGAATGACTCCCACCTGTGGAAAGTAAAACTACTGTGAATTCAAACCTAGGTCTAACAATATACACTGTGTGTGTGTTTGTGTATGTTAATGTCAGAATTAAGAAAAAAAATCTCTAAAAGAGCTTGTTTCCAGAACACATATCAAGACTTTGGAAAGAAGCGAGTGTGTTTGAGAAATTGGAATGTCTAAATTTATTGCTAAATAAATACACAGATTACTTCCAAAAATAATAACAAGCGAAGCTCCATGAAAAGAGTAATGAAATTATGACAATGACAATAAATAATAAAAATAATTAAGGATTGAGCAATTCGCAAAGTCAACAAGATGATTTCAAATATCTGATTATGTCAGTGGCCACCCCTAAAATGATGTTGAGTTTCAGCATAAGGAAACAGTTATCAAGCCAAGCACGTACGTTATACTCGCTCGTTAGGGGGTGGAGAAAGATATCACACTCTGCTCTTGAAGGGGTGACGTGTGGTGTAGTTTCTCTGGTGGTCAGTGTGGGGTCATGTTGAGATATGTTCATCTTCCTCTGGCTCTCGTCCCGCTCCTCATAAAACATCAGATCAGGTTTTCTGAGAATCAGGGGAGGCAGAACCAGAACTCATCACACACATAAATCCTTTGTTCTTCTACATGAGGGGAGCTGAAAAAGGAAACAGATCTTTCCAATCTCACTTTCATCTCTTTGACTGACGCATCAAAAGTGAAAAATTTCTGAAAACATTAATGAGGAGTTTAAGCGAGCTTACGTTAAATTCAATCTTACCGCAAAAGTTCTGATTGCAGTTCACATGCAATCAGTCCTTTCTGTACAGAACAATCTGGTATGATGTTAAGTGTCTGTGGGTTTCTAATTGATTGGGATTCTCATCAATTCCAAAACAGCATATCTATTACTTTGCTAGCAAAATCCAAACCAGATTAATAAAAAAACATGTTTTATAGATATTAAAATTTTTTATCATGCATTTCCTTGCTGGCTGGACACACAACAACTTTTTCTGGGAAACTCGACAAAACACACAACAAAGTCAACTTTAGGAAATTTACTTAATGCCTGTGTATATAACAAAACAAAAAAATCAGGTTTGTGTATTGTAGCTGTGAATAATCGAAAACCCATGATGTTATACAGGCTATAATAAATACCAGTTCTTCTGGTAGCTGTATTTTATTTAAGATGCATCCCTAAACATTTAACTAATTTGTTTGGGTTCTCCTCTCTTTCCCAGGAGCCTCTGAACTAAGCTGCCGGGAGCTGCGTTCTACCCGCTACATTACCGATGGATCTTGCCGCAGCGTCAAACCTGTAAAAGAACTGGTGTGTTCTGGTCAATGCCTTCCAGCTCACTTGATGCCAAACTCAATTCTAAGGGGAAAATGGTGGAGAAGCAGCTCATCCGATTACCGCTGCATTCCCGCTCACTCCCGCACCCAGCGGATACAGCTCCAGTGTCCTAACGGACCAAACCGGACATACAAAATCCGAGTAGTCACGTCTTGCAAGTGCAAACGCTACACTCGCCACCACAACCAATCGGATGGCAAGGAGTTGTCATCCAAGAAGCCACGACGCAATAAGAAGCACCGTAGCAAAGTGCCGTCTGTCAACAGCAATTCGTACTGAGGGGAAAACATGAACTGATACAGAAACTCTCTCTTGCACACATACAGATACACCTATATACATATGCACACATATTTCAGAAACTGCAATCCTCAACTACAAGGGAATGAATAAACGCATTAGCTTTTAACAAACTTGTTGGCGTGCCAACAAGTTTCCAATGTATTTCAGATGTCTCAATGTTTGTATGTGCTCTTGAGCCGAAATAGTCCCAGTTTGATCACAGAATGCCAGCGGACTAATGGACGCTTGAGTAAAAGACGTATGCTGTTATGTGAGATTAGTTCAGGGAATGATGATATTTTTGAGGAAGGAGGAATAACTCCATATATTCTTGCCCAGGCAGTTCATTTTGAGTTTGAAGTTCATTGAAAGGGTAAGCTAACTACAGGCAAGCACGCTGAGCGCTCAACCAATCCACCAGCCGCTCATGTGAATGTTTGTGTACTAGATTTGTCCTCCTCTTCTGGGACTTGGAGCAGTGTATGATTTGACCGTCCAGCCGTGTCGGGCCCAAAAGACACGCCACTGCTGACAGATCGCTGAGGCCCAGAATTCTTAACCTTGGTCAGTTTGACCAGCCCACGAGTCCTCTTGACAGGCTGGGGAGCCGAGCCAGTCACCATGTGAGTTTCTGCAACTTCACATTTCTACAAGAAACTGATCGGAACTGGCAGTTACGGAGAGTTCGAAAAGTTGTGTCAGCCCTCCACGGTCCAAGTCCCCGGAGGTCAAGAACCGCAAACGATATTCCTGTGACTTGTCCTAATTACCAAATAGTTCCATTCCTGTGTTTAGGATTTGAGTCATAAAAAGCCATTTCCTCTAGACATGGTCAGTTCCTGTTTGTTAGAACACCCGAAAAAGAGGCCCACATGTGTGCAGGAATCTGCAGCAATTCCTCCCGGGCAAAGAACCTTTCTGCACCCTCCTTCAATGGAAACCATTTGGAGATATTCAGCTATCTGCAATCGCTAGCAGGTTTACCTACATCCATTACTGAAGTCTTCAGCAAAGATGTCATCCTTCCTGTCTCGTGACCGGAAAAGTAGAGACAAATAAGTGAACCAAACTTTGAAATGGTGGTCTGGATGTTGATTTTACACAGGATAAAGAGATAAGAGAATGCCAATTGTTCAACATTTTCTGCTCGTGACTTCCCTGTCTTTTTTTTTTTTTTCCCAGATCAGTGCTGATAATATTTGCTTATTTTTCAATTGTGTATTTGAAATAGCAACTGGAAGGGATTTTTATAATGTAAGCAGACTTGCCATGAATAGCAACTTGTACATACTGTACCTGTGCGGTCTCATTGAGTGGCATCCTCTTTCAAAAGAATGGATCCCCACTCTCTGTCTGACCAAAAGACTGTTACAACAAATGAATTGTGTATTTATTTTTTTCAATTTCATCATTTAAATTATTTATGCAATCTTTGTAGAAAATAATACCCATTATTGTACTATATGTAATTATAGTGAATTTCATAACGAAAAAGAGTACATGAATAAAGTTAAACAACATATATATGTGAAAAGAAGTGTGTTTGTTATCATTCTTGTCAGACTGCTTTGACAGATCCTTTCTCCTCTTGGGCCGTGCCCGCACGCTAAATCCGTCCCTCAATGAGCCCTCTGTAAACAATATTCCACAATTAGGAAGTAGAGGCTTTGTAGCACTTTGGAATGTCTAAGACACCTTTACAAAAGGCGAGAAAAGGAAAGAATCTCCTCGTCAGACAGGAACAGTACAGTCACAACAGAAACAGCTCTTTTTATCCGGTATAGTGAACTCAACCCACAGGCCTCCATTCATCTGTTTGTTTGTTTAAGCTCGCAGAGTCTGAGCCATAGATTGACAAGGAAATGTGTATTGGCTGACTTGTTTTAGTCCCTCTAATCTTGTCTGTTGCACACTTGAGTGCTTCCTCATGATGAAATTCTCTATATTAGTCTAACTGGGTCCAGTCTGCTCAGTACACAAACTACATGGAGTCATTATGCTGTAAAACAAACAAATTTCCTTTTTATGCATGTTTGAAGTGTTTACATACTCTTATATTGTGACTAAAAATGAAACATTCTTAAACCAAATGATTTTCAGTTCTTGTTTTACTATAAAACATCTGTTGAGAACATATTTCACTGCAGTTCTAATATAATTGTCCCAAATTCATGGCCACTTGACATGCCATGCTTTCACTCAAAGGTAGCTGGCAGGCAGACGCATTTCCAAGTAATTCAAAAACAAGTGCTTGAACGTGTCACTTGAGTAGTTCCCAAATAAATTGATGCTGACAAAGCATCTGACCTGAGTTACGGCCCCTGTTTGCAGTCGTTGCTCGGCAGGGATCTGGCACGGACCTCCACAGCCACAGGGAAAGCAGGAGTGTGTGAGAGAGGTCAGCTGGGACTCACTCCTCAGTGTGTGTTTAACACTTTTGTGACTGCTCCACAGTATCTCAGACGCCACAACTCTGCACAACTCCTCCAGAGACCTTTTCGGACAGATCAGACAAGTACGCGCTTCTGAATGTCATAAAAGTTGTTTAAAATGGATTCCTAAATGCTACTTTTATCCTTTTATTTGATTTATTTTGTTTATTACATTAGTTGATATCTTACATTAAAAAAAGCAATTTATTACTTAATTATTTTTAAAATCTATTAAAAAAATATAGAAACTTTAACTGAAGTCAACGTTTTTAAAATCAGACTTTGGGACTACAAAAAAAAAAAAAGAATTCAAAAAGTTTTAAATGAGTTTTCAATTTGAGGAGAATTTGATCCAAGGGCCGGGCGGGTGCGGGTATTTAGAACAAGGAGTGTTAGGAAAAATGAGGAGGCACTAAAAGTGTCATTTAATGCTGTTAGCCACTTGACTTTGACTATAATGTATTAAAGACATTCATTGTTGAAGTCATAGCTCAACCAAAGATGACGTCTTTACCTTCCAGTGTCTCGAAGCACACAGGCTGACCTTTCTTAGTGGTACACTGTGGACTTCCAACACATGATGGTGATTAAGTAAATCTCACTGAACCGCTCCAGCATGTCACTTCCTTCTGGTCAGGCTGCATGAATGCAAAATTAAAGACACTGCTTTTGCATATGAAATGTAACAGAGCTGCTGTGTACTATCAAATAAAATTCAAGAAGTTCTTGAGGTTGCATAGTACCTAAATAAATTAATGCTGACAAAGCATGAGTCTATAGATTAGTGACATCAGTCAGTAACTTCTTCCAAATATAAGCCAATAAAACATCAGATCAGCTAATATACATATTATGTTAGAGTAGATGGTTTCTGTCATTGCCAAAAACCAAAATACCTCAGTAATATATCTTTCAGTGATGATTGCTCTGTTAGCTGGAATTATGTTGTAAGTTTTGGCTCAAAAAAAAAAAAAAAAAAAAAAAGGAAAGGTCAAATTCTCACAATTGTTTGATTCTTAAGTTTCCTACTAGACTTGGATATTGACGACAATAGTTGGGCCATTATACAAGTTTTTCCTAGGGTGGGTATATTTACTGAGCGTAATGTTATACAAAAGGAACAGAAGTTTGTCAGGAGCCCAAATGCATGAAACAAGAAACAAAATTCCCCAACATACAGTGTGTCCCAAAAGTCTGAAGCCACAATGAAACCATGAGATTCAAAATCTAAGATCTGAAAATCAACATGAATTAAAAAAAGGAAGTGTAAATGAGGGGTTTAAAATTTTATAAAGATGAAATATGAAAGATTATATTTACAGCTGCTTATACGTTTGGGGTTGGTACGATTTTTCAAGGTTTTTTAAAGAAGTCTCTTATGCTCATCAAGGCTGCATTTATTTGATCAAAATACTTTAAAAACAGTAAAATTGTGAAATATTATTACAGTTTAAAATAACGGTTTTCTATTTTAATATATTTTAAAATGTATTTTTTTCCTGTGATGGCAAATAAAAATTTTCAGCAGCCATTACTCCAGTCTTCAGTATCACATAATACCTTCAGAAACCATTCTAATATGCTGATTTGGTGCTTAAGAAAAAATTCTTATTAACAATCTTAAAAAAAGTTGTGCTGCTTAATATATTTGTGGAAACCGAGATATGCCTATTTTTTTTTTCAAGATTCTTTAATATTAAGAAAGTTCCAAAGAACAGCATTTATTTGAAACATTGTAAATTCCTTCACTGTCTTTACTTTTGAACAATTTAATGCATCCCGGCTGAATAAAAGTAATTCTTTGTAAATAAATAAACTTTTGAATGGTACTGCAGTGTATAAAAATACAAAATTAGTTCATTTTCACTAGTGTATCTGGACAGGACAATCCCAAACAAAGAAAAAAAAAGTTAAATACTCAAGAACATGACATGAATCGGAATAATTAGATAAATTAACAAAACACACCTGGAAACAATAAAACGAATGGCAAAAGGACACAAAGGACAGGAAACAAGAACATAATATAAAGCATATCAAAATAAAAGGGCATGGATGCAGTGCATGCTATTGGACGCATTACTGGGGATTACTTTAATTCAAAGTGTTTAACGCACCAGTCACTCTGCCTAAAACTCAATTCAAGGCTCTCCAAAGAAGAATTTAATTTCCAAAGTCAAACACATGTGGGCTATGACGGATGCATTTGGATACGGATGTTTGTTCTCCATCTGCCACTCCCTTATCAGTTCATACGAACTAACAGCTTCTAACAAATCCAAAGCAGAGCAGCACTTGGCACAGACCTGGGAACATGGGAAGTGTTAGAGAGGACATAGAGCAGGATCTGGTGGTGGCGGGGGTGTCTGAGGGAAAGGCCAGGGTCAGGGCAGAATGGAGAGACTGGAGCCACTCAGCATGTCCTCCGTCACACCCCCATCAGAAAAGCTTTTAAGTGTCCACTGCTCACTGGATTCAAAGAACGAACCCTGGGACTAAGAGTGGTAAAGGGCCACCTATCAATGATCCATGAAGGATGGCTCAGTGGGAAATTCGGGTGGGGGGAAGAACGGATGTGTCCAGGGGTGGATGGTAGCATCACGGGTCAGCAGCATTCGATGAGCCTTGACCGTCCCAACCAAGTGGCAGCATCCGATGTAGGCCAAAGATACGTGGCGGGACAGGAAACCAGAAAGTCAATAAACATTAACAATACTAACTCAACAAATATGCATTGGTGGACATTTTGTGCTTCAACTGTCACTATTACGGCAAAAATCTGGAAGTTTCTTGTAGAAACACATACATTTGAGGCACTGCACATTGTGTTTGTGTGGGAAGCGAGGTAACATTCGTATCAGTGTTAACCGCAGGCCTTGCCAGCTGGGTGTTGAGTCTTGGCTCTGGTTTGCAGTTTGTTTGTTTAAAAGATTACAATCCATCCAAGTCAAACAGACACCTTGAACATAACCCAGCTCTGCCAATAAACACATGCCAAATGGTGTGAGTGTAAGTAATATGCACTCTTGCATCAGAGGGGAAGGAGAAAGGCCAGGTAAAGGCCAATATACGCATGTGTGACATCAACATGATGTCATGATGGCTACCAATACACATAAAGTTGAACTGATTACATGTAATAATTCTACAGCTTAGTCAGTTATCATAAGCACGGTCGAATGCTTATGGAAAGTCTCATACAGTCTTTGGACCTCTGTATGACATATTCTGGAATGGCATGTTTAGAGAAACATCAAATGAAATTGGGTCAGTTTTAATCTTTTGTCTAAGAAGGGAAATTGTGATGAAGCATTGTCTATTCTCTCAGTGGAAATCATCACTTGTTTGTTTTTCAGCAGAATTATGAATAGCTTTAGCTGCCTATTATAAGAAGAACATGGCATTTAAAGTAGAGGTCCTCAACCAAACTTTCAGGGGAAAGTATTTTAAATGATTTAAGCTAAAATTAAAATCTAACTCTAAACTTAATTAAAAATTAAAAATTTAAAAAGGATAAAATCAAGATCTACTATATACCTAATGTTTTTACTGAAGTTTTAACAAATTATGGTTAGTTAATTTAATGCATCAGCACTCCCAGTTTCTGTTAATAACAATAAAAAAGTATTGAATACATAACCATGTTTTCAATAGTGTTTTGGACAGTGAAGGGCAATTGAATCAAAAATGGTTGAGAAGCACTGCTTTAAATGTACAGTTCATCCAAAAATAAAAAGACTCACCTTCATGTTGTTCCAAACCTGACTGACTTTTTCTTCTTGTGAAACATAAATTATTTCGAAAAATGTGTGCGTATGTGTGTGTTTGGCAATACAATGAAATTCAATTAAATAAAATTGTTTTGACACTTTTTTGTGTTTTTGTTTTGAAATAATTTTTTTTTGTTGGATATTAAGCAAAAGTAAAAAGAGCAAAAACCTATTGCTTGCATCCAAACACTTGTATTTGATTTGAAAAAAAGTATGGTTGTCTGCATTATGTCTTTCCATTTGATGACAAAGGACAGTCATACTGGTGGATATAAAATATGGTACCAACCATTGAAAATCCATGTGGGTCACACCCACCTCTCATCACCCAGATGTGCAGCACAGCGGGTTTTGATCATGATAGAACAGTTTCATTTTCATATGTCTCTGTAGCATTACCTCACCACTCAACACGGGGGCTGACAGCTCTAATGGTTGTTTCACTATGTCTCTGTAAAAACGCCACTCCACTACTTCAACATTCCAAAAAAAAAAAAAAAAAAGCTTGAGAAGAAATGCAGAAACCTGGGAATAACACATAAGATATCACCTCATCATTGCCAAGTTGATTAATTTTCTTCTTATTGAAAGAGCAGATCTGTTCTGGTGCATATTCTGGTCAATACAATAAATGTATTAAATCGTTAAATTGTATTAAATGTGCTAAACTATACTTTAAGCATTAAAACACACTTTTCACACTCTCACTATTTCATTTAATTTGCCCAACAGCAGGTATACTAAAATTACAAGAGAACTCTGTCATTTGTCTTGCTAAAGCTAATTTCAGCTAAAGCCAAACAATATATGACATTTTACTTATCCTAAATAGTCAAAATGAAATAATATTTTCTACTTCTTGAAAAATGTGACAAAATTACAGCTGCATAATAAAAATATGCTGCTCTCAAGAAATATTTACCTCGGCTTTCATCATGTTTCATCATTCTCAAGTATGCTCTTCAGCGACACTGTTGCCTCCTTGATAAAAATGTACATTACCTTTTAAAAATATCAAATAATAATAAAAAAAATTGTTTGTTGTAATGGAAATAATGCCACAACCTATAATTATAGAAAAAAATGTATACAATAAATATATAAAATGTTTTATGTTTTTTTGTTTATTTGTTTATTTCATGTTTAGATCATATTTATGATTTTTCAAGTAATAATTTATAATAATTTTTACAAGTAATATTTTTTTTATATAAAAATAAAGAGTTTTTATAGTATACCAATACAATAGATGAGGGCACATATTTAATGTAAAATAAAAATCCAAATTTATAAAATAAAAATAAAATAATATAAAAATCAAGCCCTGTGACATAAATTGAAGAAACGCAAAACTGTTCTTGTCCCCAGTTTCTTGAAAAAATGTCATTGTGTGAGTTACATGTGCCCTCTGTTTGATTGTGATACAGATGGGAACTGTTTTGATTTTTGGTAGTTTGAGTGCTCTGATTAATCAGTCTCTTTTGAATCCTTTAAAAAAAGAAAGAAAGAAAAAAAAAAGCAATCAGTAAAAATGCGGTGAAAATTGTTTCCTAGCCGTGTGGCCTGGTGCATAGCCCAAGAGGGGGTTAGCAGATATCTTTTGGATCTCTGAAGCTTAGAGGGATTTGAATGCAGTGATCAATTCAGCTTTCTAGTCTTATCAGATAACATACAGCCTCTGGGAATATCCATACAAACACACTCACTTGAAATACCAAACAGAGGTGTGTAAACTTTGATTCAAAAACTTCCAAATCCCTGTAAGAGTATAGCGACTACAGAATGCAGCAGGACTCAACAAAGAAATATGCTTTTAAGTTGATATACATGTAATTTGACATTGACATGGCCAGAGTTTGAGTTTGTCTCCGTCTGACCTAAAGATACTTAAAGGTGAGGCAAACCTCAGAGCTCGGATTCTCACAGATCTCTTCTCTGAATTTTCTTCCATTTTTCCTGTCAACTAAGCTTGTATTTGAAGATAGAATGAAGATGGATTGGCGAATAGCCCATTTTAACCTCAGATGGAGGAGACATGCAGTGGGATGATTTTAGCAGATGCATATCCATTTAAAAAAAAGTTTAGAAGAGAATTGTGTAGGAAAAACATGTAAACTGGCATGTAAAATTTCCTCTCAAATCAGCCAAGGCCATTCCAAAAGACTTGGAATACATTAACATGCAACCGAAAACTTTATATCAAGTATAGAAATCTGGTTGCATCTCTATTTTTTTCTCCCATAAACTAAACTTGAGGGTCACGAAACCTTTTTTTCCAGTTTTTTTTATGGTGATTAGAATGGACATTATTTTTTTTTTTCCATTTTTTTTTTTTTATGAATTCTTTAAAAAAAAAAAAATCAAGCCAGAGGGAAAATAAATGTGGTTGAAATCATCATGTCCTCCTGACATGCATCCTAACTATGTGTTTTCAATATTTTTCCTTCAAACATATGCAAAGCACATTATCAATCTGAGACCATCTGAGATTTCTGACAGAGAGCGTGTAAGAGATGGAGACAGATGGAGAAGGAGGGAGAGAGATTATTATAATTGCACAATAATACTTTTCTAGTTGCCAACGAGTTGAATGTAAATATTTATGTAGAAATAAAATTACATTTTATGACATAATGGCATGCAATTGTTTCCCAATATCTGTTAAGCACATGATAATAGTTAAGTCAATATATGTGAACTCCAGTAATCCAAATCCAGTCTAAGGGTCACCTGCCTTATGATCTGTGAACTACTTTACCAGACACTGGCTAAAATTACAGTTTTTAAATCCCACTAGATCCAGAGTGACGCTAAAGCTCAGTTTGGCCCCTGACGGACAGGTATCAAACACAAATCTCATAACACAACATCTTCGGAAAGCCTGAACCGAAATACGTAAACCAGGAATTTCACTTTCTCTGATGACGCTCCGACTTGAAACTTCCCATCGTCACCAAGCCCTTGGAGAAATCACTCTTAATCCCACCAGATGAGTGATGGGAGACCTTTTTTTCCGGGTTCTCTGAGGCAGTTTGTCAAGTTTTTTTTTAATAAAGTCGAAAGCCTGTTTTCTTTTCTCACTTTCCTTAGGTTATCATCACGTTTCAGCCATAAAATGCTTCATATGAAATTTTCACAATATTAACAGACAACTTCAAACAGCTTTAAGCAATTTCAGACTTCCAAAGGAAGCATAAAAAATAAAAAAAGCAACATTATTATTATTATTTGAATAGTTATATTCCTAAATGTCGTGTTGACATCAGTCATTCCTTTCAGAAAGTGAACAGTTTGAATGCTTCAATCTGTCAGAATGGTTTTGAGGCCCCAGTGAAACGTTAGAGTCCTCTGGAAACCATAGCAATGGTAAACCATAGACATACAGTACACGTGTGCTGTTGAATGTAAATTATCCTGAGAGCCGCAAGACCTAGGTCTGGACTCAACAGGGAAGCATCAGTGTTCTACCCTGCATCCCCTAAGGTCACCTCTCTAAATGAGCCGTTCTGCTTTTATGGGTGAACGCAAGTGTTGAAATCTGTGAAGCATGTTGCAGGTTCCCTTGGCTTCAGTGCATCCATCTGGACAATAAACCCCACAGCAGCTAGACCAGAGAGACGTGCAAATAACAAACAAAGGGTGTGGGTCAGAGCAAATTCCGTCTATCTCGCAATCGCTTACCACTTAATGAAAAATCTGATCATCTGAGCATAAAAGATACATCTGCAGGCAAGCACATTTTTCCCATAAAAGGACACGTTGAGAAATGTCCCTGATATTTCCAATGGCCAAGATCGGTGATTACGCTACGTTTCATCTTGCCTGGGCCTGATAAATGAAACCAGAAAGTGGTGAACGCGCAGTTGCTGTGGAGACAAAGCAGTAATCGTTTAGCAGGTGCTTTCCCCCAAAGCCAAAGTGTGGATGAAGCACACATATGCAGAAGAGGTGGTTGCTTTTTACACTCCCTTTAAACCGCAACACGCATACCTCACATTCTCAACAGCCACGCAAGTGGAGGGGCACATGCACAGGGTGGAACTGCACACGCCATGCCCAACATTACATAATTCTTAAATATTTTGAAGGTCAACAAACATCTCTATTTTATTAATCTTGCATAACATCCTGTGTTTGGAATCACAAGCTCAGTTCCAAAAACAAGTGAGCGTCATAAAGCTTCTTTGGTGCGATTGTGACACAAAAGCTGTTTTGAAACTCTGCTTACTAACTTAAATATGCTGCTTCTTCTTTTTGCCAAATTCTAATACTGTGTTCCAGATAATTCTCACAGCTCCTGCTTAAAAATAACCACTGGAATAACTCGGAGACATTATGTTTTGATTCACTGTAACACTTTTAAGTCAGAATTTCAATTTAAATATTCCTAGTATTCACCTCCAAACAAAGCAACTCCACCTCCAACAAAGCATATAGCAGCCTCACCCATAGAATCCATAAAGGCGGCAATCTCAGAATACACTGTAATGAGCTTTAGATGCGGACTGGCCATCAGGAGAACCAGGACAATTCCCAGAGGCCTGGCAGCCGAATTGGCCCGCAGCCCTGTTTTATTATTATTATTATTATTTTTTTTATTATTATTATTATATAATTGCCTGCCAAATGTACTAAAGTGATTATTTCCGAATTCGCCATTCGATAATAAATCTCTCTTATAAATCATGAATCGATTAGTCGTGTCTGGCACCTCCGCCAAACGGTTTCAATCAGAGTAATCAATGCCAGAGATTTGAGAATGGAAGTGCCCAGGTGGTGCAGAGAAGCAAAACTACTGTTCTGGATTTCAAGTGCAGGTCAGTTTCATCTGTAAATAGGCTATTGTAGTTTTGTTTTTATTTACTTAGTTAAGCAGTAGCAGCCCAATACTCATCACTCAAAATACTTTATACTAAAGGACATCATTAATATCTATTTTAAAGTTACAGTAGTAATTTCGCAGACAAATAATCATATCGTTTTATAATAGGTTTAGAGGGCACTAGGGCAGATATAATGATGGTTTTACTATAAATCCAAAGACAATGGTTACTGTTGTTAAACCATGGTAACCACAAATTAACCATGGTTTTGCTACACTAACCATAGCTTAACCGTGGAATTTGAAGTAAAAATAAATACAAATGGTAATCTATCTGCCAAAACAATAACAACAACAAAACATGGGTACTGTACTTTTACTATAATAAAATCAAATGAATTTTTGTGAGGGAAAAATATGACATGTTCAGTATTAGGATTTTTTCTAAAAAATATTGTAAAGATGTATACTAATATTGTACTAATTTTGACATTTAGGCAATTTAGAATGTATAGTTTTGTTAAATCTTGAGTATTAAAGTCATATGAAAGACATATCCGGGGGAAATAAAGAGACTGAAAAGTAAAACTGAAGTGAAGGTGCAGTTCAGGAGAGAACTTTTAATTATTTTGCATGTCCTCAGCTTAAGGATTTAAACCTTTTTTATGTGCTGGCCATCCAAAAAAATAGGGTTGTCCGTGTTTCAGAATTTGTTGTGGGTGTATGAGTGGGCCTGTATGAGTGTGATTTCCCGGCCTGAAATTTCGCCCCAGTCCACTCCTGAAGAACTGAGAGACATCAATAAAGTCTCTTACACTCACCAAGGCTGCTTTATTTAATCAAAAATACAGTAAAAAGAGTTAAATTGTGAAATTCAATTAAAATTTAAAATAACTATTTTTTTTTTTTAAATATAATTTATTAATGTGATGGCAAAGCAGAATTTTCAGAAGTCATTACTTCAGTCTTCAGTGTCACATGATCCTTCAGAAATCATTCTAATACACTGATGCGATGCACAAAAATGTTCTTATTGTTATCAACATTAAAAACAGCTGTGCTGCTTAATATTTTTGTGGAAACTGTGATACAGGATTATTTTTTTCAGGATTCTTTAATGAACAGAAAGTTCAAAGAACAACTTTTATTTGAATTAAAACAATTTTAAACAACAAAAAAGAGTCACATTTTGATCAATTCTTGCTGAATAAAAAATAAAATTTCCTAAAAAATCGTAGTGATCCTAAATTGTGCATAAATTATAAAATAATTAAAAATATATGTTTTAAAAAACATATATACATATCTTTTTTAAAGTATTGTGTCTTCTGTGTGTGGAGCTATATATAGAGATTTTCTGCTTATGCAGATCGTTCCAAGTTAAGATGCTGTCTTAGAAGTTCACTATAGGTTTATTGGAACTTCTGCACAGTCTGCTAACAATCTTGGATAGAATATGCTCTAAAAATACCTCAGAATCATTATACCTAAAGCTTCTGACCAAATATAGCAGACAAAGAATGGAAATAATTAATCAAAAGATGGCAAAGTTGAACTAAGGACACCCAGAACACATTCCCCCCTCCAAAGTCCTCTAAAGGTCTGCTAATGCTCTAAGAGACAACCGGTACAGGAAAAAATTCCACTCACACAAACTGAAGTTCACACAAATCATCTTTCGGAACCTGGCCAAGCTCATGGGGGTAGGTCGCCCGAGAGACGGACAGCCTCATTTGGTTCCCTCGTCCTGGGATCCATCAGGATATGTGACAGGCCGATTGTGGCCCCGCAGTTCTGACAGCACCAATAAGTCCACATGAAGAGAAAGCCCTTGACTGCCCCTGCCCCCACTTGCCTCGCCTCATTACCCTCCACAGGTGCCTCCAGCGTCAGCCGCAGCCTCTATCTCACAGGACGGATCTGATCTCCCCCACACACTTGGCCTCGACCTGCGTACCATTACTGTAACAATCCCCAGAGCCGAGCTGCTCCGGTCTTATGTACGTGGAAGTGTCACACAATTCAAGAATGATTATATGAAATAGGTGTTCAAAGTATATCAGGTGTCACAACAAATGAAAGGAAAGTCAAAGAGAACAGACCAGACAGAGTCATCATCATGTTGAACTGAACGCCATATTTAGGCATCTGCCAAGTTACACAAACGTTATCATTTGTTATTAGGGAGATTGAGAGATGTGTCATCTTTCATCACATACAGCAGACATGCTTGCAGATAAAGACGGTTTCATATGTTCATTTTTGTCATGCATTCTTTTTCATTTCAGAGAAATTCAGGTTTATTGAACTCTCACTCCAAACAAATGTAATGTGCTTATATATATTTTTTTCAAGCACTGGCTGGAGACGGGTCCTGGAAGCCCCAATCCTCCAGACTGTGGAATGAATTCTGTATGAACTTCATATGACAGAGGAAAAACAGCCTCCAGTCTAAACACTCAGAACACCTCTATGGGCCGCGGTGGAAATCAGCCTTTCAAAAGCAATGTTTTTACAATGAGACACATCCGGTGCTATCAAACATCACTAAATCAGAAGAATAAAGACTAGTTCTTTAGCTTTTTTGTTATTGTTGCAGATAAACGAATACCAATTGTATGTAATGCATACACATCGATATCATCGGTTGATACTCAAAATAGTTTGCACACATTTTCATTTAAATACTGGTATGTCTATTTTGCATGCTGATAGTTTCCTGTGATACACCGCCAGAACGCAGCCATCAGGGATGAGTAACTGGATATTGCATGATGAGATGTATTTGATAAACAAGACAGACTTGTTTCTGTAGCATTTCTCTCAGTATGCAGTTCTTTGATGGTTTACATGAAATTCAATGAGTGTTTTTATTAAAATTTACAACATTAAAAAATTTTTAATCCATGAATCAAGACTGAATTCAGTGTTAATCATGGCTATGAAAATGATACTAGATGAGACAATTTTTTTTTACATAATTAAACAATTAACATAATTAACTTAAATTTACTTAATTAGGCCTAAAGTTATATTAAAAATATATAGCTTTTTTCAACTAAACCATCTAAATTAGATACTATTTTAGTTAATTACAAATAACTAAAATGATTTAATATGACATGACAAAACACTGATTACAATTAAATTATATTTTTGTTAAAAAAGGCAAAGACATGCATGATAAAGGTCAGTGGACCGAAAGTTGCTTGTGATAAACTTCAATATTTAACAAGTATAGATAGTGTGCAGGATTGCATTCTTTTTATGTAAAAAAACAACAACAAAAAAACTATGATTAAGACAAAAAAATTCAGTCGTTTATTTTAACAGTCATTTGTGAGTTCACTTTTTTTGTCATTTAAATCTTGCTTATATCAACTAAAATTAGATACTATTTTAATCAAATTACAAATAACTAGAATGAATATGACATGACAAAACATTGATTAAATTTGTTTATATATATATATATATATATATACTGTATATATATATATATATATATATATATATACTGTATATATATATATATATATATATATATATATATATATATATATATATATATATATATATATATATATATATATCAAAAAAGGGGAAAACTCTTATTGAGACAAAAAATAATAATAATAATGTAAAAAGTACAAAATACCAGTTTAAATTTGATGGTCATTTGTGATTTAATGTCAGTGGTCGTCTGTGAGTTCACTTTTTTTTCAACTAAATCTTGTTTTAGTCCACTAGAACGAGTACAGATTACAACTAGCTAAAATGAATAAATATGTAATGACAAAATATTGACCAAATTAAAAGCTATTTTTATGACTAAGACAAACTGTGCAAAAATTTACACTGGTTTGATTTTAATGGTCATTTGTGAGTTGTGCAAGATGCTATAGTAAAACTTAAGTAAATGAGAAATACAAGTGCAAACTAAAAATACGCAAGACAAAATGTCTCCTGATAATCCTCCCTGAAACTGCTATCAGTAGGTCACTAAAAATTTCTATGTGCTCTTTGTTAACAGTGCTGGGAAGTAATTGTTAAGTGCTGTGATATCCATTATTAGATTGAAGGCACTTACAGAGAATTTCGGCCCTGTGTCTCTGAGGTGCTGATTGAGCAGACAGATGGTACATAAATTATGATGAAAAGACATCAGCAGGTTGACCCACCCCATCGAATGCTTAATCTGCCGCCAAGAGAGATTTTATTTTCCTTGAACGACTAGAAAAAAGGACAGATTGGAGAGAGAAAGAAAAACAAAAAAATCAAGAGAGTCATTCCTTTAAATCTGTGGTTGGCAATCGCGCATCTGGAAAGCTTCGGCATCTGTTGCTAGATTTTCCAAAAGCGTGTTCTGATTTTCCAGAATGCTTACATGAAACACGATAAATCATTTAACCTCTGTAGGTGGTTAAAGAGGGATCATGCACTCGTATGTCCGGTTCACTTGTCCTCTTTGAAAAGCGGCATTAAAATTTACATACTCTGTCTTCCTAACAACCGCTGTGGCCAGAAAGAGCATCTCAACTATTGCAACAAAGGCAAATCAGTGAATTTAGAGACTGACTGCTCAGATAAAACATTCTCCTCGCCAATGACGAATGCAGAGATCGTTCAGCCTGAATGAACTTCCAGAACCTGTTCGCGCACTCGTTCTGCAAGGAGCCCCTGGAGGACTCGAGGGGGGCTTGTGTGCATAACTCTTTACACTACTTGTCCTGGATACACATCTGCACCTGCGCTTTACGCAGGTCCCCATTAGCCTCGCATGGTCACTCTCTGTCCTGTCTCTACAGTCTCAGAACTTTTTAAGTGTCTCGGTGTCTGTGCCTAGTTGTGGGTCGTTCTCCAGGGACCCGATTAGAACAGGCCGCTCTCTCAGCTGTGTTCTCCGCATGTCAGAACGGGCCTGCTTTATTGTTTCATTATGAGGGGGGGTGACATTCAGGGAGTGTGTTTTACTGCCACTGGCTGTTTGTTAAGTCCAGGGATCACAACTCGTCCAACACTCACTAAATCATAAAAAGCTTTTTTAAACACTGATTGCTTTCAGAAACACAACTGCGATCCAGACTGATACACAGTTGAAACTGTGAAAACAGCTTTTGCAGTTCGTTACAAATGAGTTTTTAGGACACAAAGAGCTTTAAGCAAACATGTTGCATTGATAAAAGGACATAAAATCCAAATAAAGCCAGTTAAAACATCTCGTTTAGAAGTGCACCTGATCGTTACGTTCTATCTGAGGCGTTTCGAGAAGATACAGGTGTTTTTCCCAATGATATCGCAAGTATGCACATGTTGAGATAATGTCACGAGTTCCTCGTGTTCTCAGTGGCCATTACGTTTAAGCTCTGCTAAGCTAATTCAAATGCATTTCCAGCTCTTGAAGGACATCTAACACTCCTGAGTCTTAACCACGGCTGTCTCCTGATCCCGGCCTACGTAAGTCTCCAGCATGCCAACGAGTGACTGCATAAGAGCATATAAATTTATTTTTTATTGGGGATTTGGTGGGCGGTAACACTATACTTTGAGCTCTTTGCTTAGGAGGAGAATGGAGGTAAGGAAAGGGAGAAGATGGGTAATGGAAGATTAAACTTTCGAGTCCCCCACCAGGACGTGGTCTTGGCTCTGTCGGAGAGGATGTGTGGAAGCTGCCAAATGTAATGCTCAAATCAGTCATAGTGAACTAGTTGTGCTTTAATTTTAAATTTTTCGCATTTGGAAGATACTTTTATCCAAAGTGACTTACAATGCATTCAAGTTATACAGTAAAAAAAACTAAACAAAAAAGTATTTGAGTATTTAGATCAGAGAGAAACTATGAAATTGTCAAAGTTCAAATAAATGACTGAATGTAAAGAAGACTGGGGCTAGTTGTAACACTCTTTACTCCACTTCTTTACATACTTCAAGTTTAGATTTATCTTTGAAAGTCAAATTTTGTGTAGGGTAGCCATATACCTTAAAGTCTTATCTATAAGTTATTGAACATATTCCCCTTTATTTCCTAGAAAAAAAGTAAATGAACACACACTGGAGACAAACCTGTAACACAAGGAGGTCTCTATCGCAGTTGTTAAGGAAGTTGCTGTGCTATGTGGTCACGAAAATGTATCGCTTGCACAGGTTTTTAAGCATTGCAATTTTAAAACAAGTGATTTTAAGCCATTTCAATGCAATCAGTAGTGAAAGATAATTTATTTTGTTATACGCATGAGAGAGCCGTGCACATCAAGATGGTGCTTACAGAGTGTACAGTAATGTGGGGTTGTACTGAAGATATTTTTGCAGCTTTATAGGCCTTGAACAGTTAAATACACAAACTTGTATGTGTTAAAATTCCCATCTTTGCAAGTATCCTCGTAAACACAGTCATTTAGGTCTTAAGTGAAAGCAAACAGCTGAGAAAGAAAACACATGTTTAACAGTAAAACAGTTCTCATGTTAATCAGGAGTACCTACGTTTAGAGTAGTATTGCATCCTTCATATCTCCAAAGAATCTTTAGTTTTATCAGATTTATAAAAGACAGATACAGCTTTACACTTCTCTCAGTTGAGGTCCTGGAGGCATGCCGTGGGCGGAGCTACACTCTTTAAAAAAAAAGTTCTTTATTGGCACCAATGGTTTCACAAAGAACCTTTACCATCCATGGAAACTTTTTATTCCACAAAAGGTTCTTTACAGTGGAAAAATGTTCTTTAGATTATTAAAATGTTCTTCACACTAAGAAAAAATGTTTACTGAACTAAAACTGGTTCTTCTATGGCAGGGGTGTCAAACTCAGTTCCTGGAGAGCCGGAGCCCTGCAGAGTTTAGATGCAACCCTAATTAAACACACCTGATCCAGCTAATCAAGCCCTTCAGGCTTATTTGAAAACTACGTTTTGTGTGTTGGAGCAGGGTTGGAACTAAACTCTGCAGGGCTGCGGCCCCCCAGGAACTGAGTTTGACACCCCCTGTTCTAGGGCATCGCTGTGAAAACCCTCTTTTGGAACCTTTATTTTTAAGAGTGTAAAGAGTTACAAGCACATAAAGCTTTTGCATAGTGATCATCTGCAAGCTGTGACATTGACACAAATAAAACGGGAGCAAAGACCTCATTGACTTAAATTTAATTTAATCTGTTTATAAAACATTTGTCACCAAAATGTTGGGGACAAACAAATACACTTGCACAACCCATTTGCTGCCCTGGAGAGACAATCATCCACTCTTCCCAAAACACTGGTATCTTTGGGAAGCCGAATAAGGTTATCTCTCCCTCACAACCAAAAACACATTTCTTAATCTTTGGTGACATTGTTGATTTCATGGTCTAAAAACAAAATGACAAATCCTTATTGAGCAAGTCATGTGCAGCGTTGCCTACAACTTCCATAACCTGAATGAAGCGCGTTGATGGGTGTGCTCTTGCTCTCGCTCTGAGGTGTGTTTCCCAAAAGCATCATTAGCTAACTATGGTGGTAAGTTCCTCTATTGGTAATGATGGAACTTGTGACCATAGTTGCTTTTGGGAAACGCACCCTTGCTATAGCTTGATTTGGTTATTGTGGGGAGAAGTGCCCATTAAGGAATTCCGCCCTTTATGACGTCATACAGGGCCATAATTCTCAGTGAAACAAAGCAGAAGAAGAAGAAGAAGAAAATAAATAAATAAACTTTCTGAAACTTATACAAACCCTGAAGGGATGTATTAGGCAAAGAAACTTTGGCCATGTTTCGCATGGGAATCCAAATCATGCAAACAACAAAAGAGAATAAAATCTCTCACTGCTCTTGACTAAGTCACTTTTGTTACTTTAACCTCTTAAGACCCGAGGAAAAAGTTTTAGGCAAAAAAAAAATAATAAAAGATAAAACATTTAAGACTTGTGTTGAATGTTTTAGTTTTAAAAATCTGTGTCTTTACATTGTTTAGAGAATTGAAAATAATGTAAAAAATATATATATATATATATATATTTAAAAAGATATTTCATTCATAAGTTATGCTACGTCCTTGGTAGTGGACATCGGGATTCAATTTCTTTAAAAAAACGAAACAATTGATTTTTTATATCACCTATACATTTTTAGTTTTAGTTTTAGATTTTTATTTTTTTTTTTTACCAAACTTTGCATAAAGCTGATTCTCAACTATGTTATAACAGAATGATTCAATATACAATTTTTTCTTTCTGCAAAATGTGTTTAAAATGACCTTAAATGGGTTTTTTTTCATTATATACAATGTATCTATAAACTAAATCGTATTTGCATATTCATGTCTTTTTGGGGCAACATGTAATGAAAAAAGAAGTGTAATAATGGGAATAATAATTGACAAGATTTTCATAATAATATATAATATTTCATATAATATTGAAATATAATTTATTTCCCTATTCATTTGTTATGTCTCCCAAAATGCTTAATAAACATGCTTTAAGCCCCGGTGTCCTCATATGAGGACATGAAATGAACGTCCTGTTTCGTAACAGAAAGTCATATTTTGATTTGAAACCCCAAAACATTTTCCTGAGATGTTGATTTATGACAGACTATTTCAAAATTAGACAGAATTAAATGATAATTACAAAATATCATCATTTTTCCTTAAGAGTGTTGTTGATTTATGACAGACTATTTCAAAATTAGACAGAATTAAATGATAATTACAGAGAAACATCCAAACATTTGGTATCTCTGAAAAGCCCTGAATGTGCTCTGTACAGGACATCCAGACTTAAAACTATGGCATGTACAGTCAAATGCATGTACAGAAATTCACAAAAATATAATGTCCTCTCCTTAAGAGTGTTCCTTAAGAGTGGTTAATAACAAGATATATATATATATATATATATATATATATATATATATATATATATATATATATATATATATATATATATATATATATATACAGTGAATATTATGCAGTGTTTTATACATTTAATTACTTAATGTATGTAGCATTTCTTATTTATTTGTTCTACTGTAGGTTTTTTGTCCTATTTCTTGTAATTAATTTCTTGATCTTATTTAAAAATTTTTACTTGTCTTCTGTGAGTTTTTTTTTTGTTTCTTAATCTTATTTAAAAAAGTTTACTTTTTTTTAAAATTTGGGCTATTATTTGGATTTTTTGTATTTTGTGGAAATTATTTAAATGTAAAATTAATTTTTTATTTATTAATATTGTTACAGTGAAATAAAATAAAATAAATTTTTTATATCATAAAGTAAATGTTTGCTTCGTCCAACAAACCCTTTGTTAAAACTCAAAACGTTTCCTTCAACCAACATAAATTCTAAATAATTAATTGTATAATTAAAAAAGAATAAATTACATGTTATTTGAAACTGAAATTTTGAAGAGAAACCTTACAGTAGACATATAGCCTTTGTGACAGCCTCCCCATGTGACGTCTAGCACCGGTGTCCCTTAAAAGCTTAGCTATTCAAGACATATGAAGTTAATTGTATGAATTTATTTTCTGTTTTTAATGTCAGGTTTGTTCAAGGCCTCTTAAACAGATGTGTCTACCGGGACAGAATAACAAGAGTTTGATTAAACTACAATAGATTTGACTGTTGTAATGTTTATGAAACACTGTATAAGCACCTTACTGACAGCACAGCATCTGACTCCAGGTGTCCTATAAAAGACTGCAGACTATTCTTTCTCTCATCCCTCTCTTCTCCTGCCTATTTTGTATTCCACTCCCTAATAAAAGTGTCTGCATTTTCCCAACAGCAGATGTGTGGTGCTGAATTATGCATTGCAGCTAAAGGATACATTCTCGTCATGCCGTTGTTCTATAAAAATAAAATCCCATAAGAGCATCATACTGACAGCGGCTGTACTCACCTGGGCCTCTTTTTAAGTCCTGTCACTCAGCCTCAAACATTTAAAGCACCTCCTCTCAGAGATAAAACTGTATCCCATGCTAGCAGTAGTTACGGCTCAGAGTTTTTACTATTAAGTACAAAAAAAGTGCAGATTGAGGGCTCAGCATAAAAATCTGAACATTAAAACACAGAAAAGTGTACTGATTAAGGGTATATGTTCAGTTAGGAAAATCATACTGGGAGATGTTTTTACCACAAGAATGACAACATTAGTTTGACAAAGTCAAATTCTTGTTTCTTTCAAGCAATGTTCCCTCTAATTTGTACCAGACTCATGCAGCATTAACTGTGCTATTCTTTAAAAAAAAAGTCTATTGTAAATTCTTAAAAAGCAACAACAAAACATATATAATACAGAACAATTCATTTTCTCAAAATAACGTTTGCTGGGAGCTTAAAGCAAAATAAATGAAAACAAGACAGCAAAATAATAATGCATGGGCTTCTGTGTGTTTTATCATAGTCATTGTTTTCCTTTGATGCTGCTATAACATCTTCATTCTGTTCTAGGGTGCGACTCTCATGACATCCTCCTCATACACTGTCTGTGTGATTCAGTGTACTCCTACACATGCTTTCTCAAAGACTTACTGAAACATCATTAGACATTTGGGGGAACTCCAGTGGAAAATTCTGATTTTTTTAAACAAAATTTAAAATAATAGACAAAAAAATGTCAAGGGATCTAAAGAGACCAGAATCATGGTTTTCATGGATTTGTTTATGATTTTCCTACCATTAGGTGTTGGCAGCCAATAGGCAAAGATTTGAAACAGCTACTGAACTCATGGAGTGAGAAATCAGTGAAAACCGATTTTGTTTGAGTTTTAAAAGTTACAAGCAAAAGAAAGAGTAAAATTTTAACTAATCGTCTGTGGAGCATTAATGTTCCCAAGACTTTCATATGTTTCAACAGAGCTTCTTGTATTATTTTACAGTAGTAATGCCGTTTCAAAATTTAACTGAAATCTGATCAAAATGAAATCTTACAATGTTTAGTACTGCAGATGGTGAACAGAACAATGCTCCTCCCTGTGAACACACGAAGAATGGAAATCATTTCATGTAATATAGCAAACCTCATAGAAAAGGACTGTCCCAACTACTTTCTGTTAGCATGACTGTTTAATGTTTCTGTGACAGAAACAGTATGAACTTTACTTTTTTGTCTTTCCAAGCCAGGCTTCATTACAGTAAAGTGGTCTGGCTCCAGATACTAAGTGTCAGGTGAAAGAAGATTTCACTTTGAACCACTGATAAATGAGATACATAATTATGGTTGGCAATCCAACATACAAGACAGCATAATTGAGCTCATGTAAAAGTACAGATAGTTGGAAGTTCAGTTTCTCTAACTCTTGGAGGGAAAAAGTATATTATACAGTAAAGACCCATTCACACTAAGAACAATAACTATACTAACTGTAAGATAACTGACGATAATGTTCTGTTTTTTTATAAGCACATGCTGCAGTTTAGTCATCTGCCACTAAATGCTTGAGCTCTTTAAAATCAAGTGGATTCTAATTGTCTGTCAGTGTTTTTACCAGATGAAAAAAAAAATGCTAAAAGTGATTCCAAAGATATCCTCCATTAAAGTTATACCTGGTGTATGTATTAAATCTTTATAGTTATTGTTAGAGTTATCATCTTTGGTGTGAATGGGCCTGAAAACCCTGATATATAACTGGCAAACCACCAAAGAAGATGTAGTAATGCACAATGTTTCTTTTTCCTATGCATTTTCCCAGGCTTATTTCCATCCATTTGCACTCATAATGAAATATTCTTACAATTTTAATACTCAGAACACCATACATATGTCACGAAATGGGATTAAATTAAAACTGTTTTGTTTCATCTTAGAAAAACAAGACATGCCCCAAGTAAACTAAAACTGTTGCTAACTTTGGCAGGGCCAAATTATAAACTATCGTCAAAGCTCCTCCAAAGAATATCTGCGATGACATGTACATGAAGACACTCAGTGTGTTTACTTCTGAGCAAATAAGCCCTTTCAAAAGACTCTGAGGAAAAGCAGGACAGTAGAAGTATTTACAAAAGAGCATATTATGGTAATTCAGATGGCAGTAGCCCATGTTCCCATAACCATACGTCTAGAATGGTCGGCATGACTGGAGACAGATATGTGATTTATTGTAAACCGCTGCTTCTATTTATGACCAAGGCTTTTGCATAGGCATACGGGTGTGAAATAAAGCTTTTACAGGCATATAAAACCATGACGGCTTATTGTTACATAATGCGCGAGATGATGGACCCACTCTCGTCTTAATGGCAGATCTCCACATCCCTCAACAAAACCACGAAACCTCAGCCCATAATGCCTGCTCGTTCACACAAAGAGGCAGTGTGCCATGGAGCCCATGAGAATAGTTGGTTGAACATGATCTCTTAGACTTGTTTGATTCACAAGGCGGTGTATCATTTATTAAAATCAATACCAGGTGAAGGCAAAACGAAACCAGACAAAAAGCTAAATGATATAAGACGGCTCAATATAAATGTGAAAACACGAGTGAATGATAATCCCGTATATGGGCCCACCCATAAAACTGTGATCAGCTGGATACGAGTGATATCATGGCATATCAAAGCAGCATGCACGTGTGTCATGTTTTCTTTTGAGTGGGACACCCTAATCATGACTGACACATCCAGCGCATTGGCATGCCTCAGATCTTTGTTCCAGCTGAGCTCTGATTAGATCCGTGGAGTACTTCATCTTAATTGTACTTGGTCTAACTACTTTCATGTGTCGCATGGAAAGAGAGCAGGTACGGGCCCAATCTAATAAAAACAGAACAGAGACTGTAGGAAGTAGCAGGGCTGCTCCATATGTGAAGGATGAATCCAGTTAGACCCATCTCGCTTTGTCCACCAAGACCTGTCAACATCATCATTTTTACTCTTGGAAACATATGTACAGCCTGAGATGGTAATATAAAACAACAATAAAACAGGATAGCTGGACTTGGGAGATAGTAATATGATAGCATTATGGAGGTACACAGTGATTAATCCCCATATTGCTGCAATATTTTCTAGGAAACAAAATCACATGTTCAGTGTGAATATGAGATGCTATGAGGGATAACATTTAGCTACGCTTACTTGCACGGGATTTCCTTCCCTTTGATTATAAACGGTCCTTTTGAAGAGCCCAAACCATTTACAGTGGATCACAGAGACTTATGAATCAAGTATTGAGTCATTCCTCCTTGTAGTGATTGTGAGCTCGCTGAGATCCTGTGTCCCCCTACGGGTCTGGGAATCTAGAATCAGGCAGAGGAATCTGTAATGGTCAATGTGGAGATAGCACATGAATGCAGCATGAACCAGACGCCTTGACCCAGAGTGAAGGGTGAGTGCCAAATATGCACCAGTGGCTGGCTGCACCAGTCTGTCTAGGAAAAATGAGTGCAAAGATACTACTTGCGCACTACTAAAGATGTGAATGTTGCACAATTAAACTGAGAATGTAACCATTTACATAAAACTAATAATTATGGAAGCCTCCAACCAGGAATGACTTAAATAAATGGTATGCTTATTAGATCATGTTTTACTTGACAATCATTTAGACATTGGTCATGTTGTTGATATTTACACGTGTTTACAGAGAGAATATTAAATGAATATATGACTTCAAGCAACTGTTACAAACATGGAATTATTGTAAACTTCCCTTTTTATTCCCATTGTAAACTTATTATTATATTTAAGTATAATAGATGTCATTAATAATATTGTGTCATATTTCACTGGGAATTAAATTTATTATTGCTTACAATTACAATAGCCGAAAAGAAAAAAGAAAAGAAAAGAAATACACATAGCAAAAATTATTTCTTTTTAAACTCTTAAACGAGATATACATGAGAAACAACAATTACTATTAATTTTAATCATTAAAGGAATCATAATAATCAAAATTGTTTTAATATATTCTATTGTGCATCTCTTTAATAAGAGTGATTTTTTTCACAGGAAGATTATTTAACTTGTTTATACTTGATTCAGGTGACAAAACTGCACACAAAATACACTTGTGGTAAAAGATACAGAAGTAAATTAAAAGACTTTATAAAACAAGCCTTTATATCATATTCATTGTTGCTTGAAGTGACAGATTTTGTTTTAATGACTTTTAGATAATTTAATTAAAAGAATACTTAAGAATATGATGTTTTTTGCAGTGCACAGCTTTACAACATTATTTCTCAAGTTTTTTTTTAAACTAAGTGAATACCATATCATGCAATGACAAAATACTTCAGGAGATCTTCTGACCTAATGGTTAAGCCTCGCTTTAAGAACTAATAGTGCCACCAAATGAGGTACAGAGTTAGTTCTAACGTTGCTAGCAGTTACTAAGCCCCTGGTGTGAATATTACATTCCGATTTAATTAAGACCTTATGAACGACTGGTGCAGCTACACCCTGGACTCTAAAATCTCACTACTGATCTTTGTATAAAAAAAGAGTGAAAGGAGGGCATGGCAGAGTCATAAAACCCTTATCGCAGCCTGATCTCTGACCTCTTGTGGGAATCACAGGACCTGGGAAACATGGAGGTCAAGGGCAAATCAATAAACCTTGTCTATCTGTCAGCTCCCCACATCCCTTCTCTTTTTCTCACACTCACACTGTTTTCCTAAATATGGGCATGTTGAGACTATCTCTATTCAGGAATATTCAAGTCTGTAATTCAGGGGAGCGAGGAAAGTGTTCCTGGCAAGCGGTTTTATCTGATAAAGGGAAGTGCAACTGAAATTCCTTAATGATTTGTTTTCCAAGTGCACAGGCAGTTTACAGTCTGCCAACACCAGAGTAATGCCACTGGAAGGCCCATAAGTCAGCGCCTCCTGAAGCAGTTTAAGCTTGTGAAGATCTGCTATGCCATCTCCCCTTTTGTCTCCTCCTGCATTTATCTCCTCCCTTCCCCTGGAACTCATTGTAATAGTTTAGCCTGAAATGTGTTAAATTAATGACACACTAACAGGGCCAAGAGCTCTTTAATGTCTATCAATACCACTGCAGGGCCAATACTGCCCATCAGTTTCCCAGAATTTCTTCCCAGAGGACCATCGCTCATGTGGTGCTTTGATGAGTGATAGATGAGCTGCTAAACAGTTCAGATTCCTCAAGTAATGAGTTTAATTTGACATGGCAACCCTGGAGCTTTCTCACCCAACTCACTCTCCTCAGCATCAGTGCTCAAAGTCGCTGGCCACAAATATTCCTCCATTAAAATACCATGGGGCCCATGATATAGACTTGCAGAACTTCACTGAGATATAGTGTCATGTCTCTCTTTCAGATGTAGTAATTATGATGTTTCATACAGGAGAAGAGGGTTTTATAAATGTAGGTAACGTCTGGGTAAAATATAGATATTGCTCCATTGTAAATGGATGCTGCTGCTATTCATTGTCAAATCTGTGCTGTATTGTGTCTGTATTGAATGAGATGCAATAAAAAAATGAATTCACTAATTGCATGGATTATTTATATTTTAATATTTTAATTTGGAGTATTGTAAAGGACCGACCGAGTGCCTGTAATGAGTCATTTGCATAAAACATGCCCCAAAAATATATTTAATGCATAATAGAAGTATGACATTTCAACTTTACACAACTTTTAGACCACCCAGAGTACAGTATGTGCTTTCTGCAGACATATAGTTTTAGTTTTTCTAACATTTTTCCATATATTCATAATACATTTTAGTACACGATTTATTATTTATTTATTCACTTTTTAACGCCATACCAGCCTCAAAGCTATTTTCATGACAATCTCTGAATAAATGACACAATGTTAGAAAATACATTTCAGACCTACACTAGACAAAAATTCCAAAATACATTCAGGTGATACATTTTTAAACAAATCAGTTAAACAGACCTCTGAATAAAACCGCTGTCTATTTACATTAAAAACAGTACAATCCAATTAAATATGCTTCACAGTCATTTTAGTTTGGCAAGTAAGGCATGATGGTGGTTCTTAACAACCAAATGACTCTTATGAACTGGTTATTTTTAGTGAATCTCAAACATACCTGGAACCAGTGTGGTCCACTTCACAAGCAAAAGAGAGTTTCCAACTGAAATATAACCAGAAAAATCAGAATCGAATCCAGTTGAATCAGGAAACCTGTATTGATACCCAGCCTAGGTATAGTTGCATTCGTTTAAATGAGTCCAAGCTGTGTTTTCATTTAAAGCTAGCCGCCAAGAGCTTTCATATCACATAACATCTAAGGCTATAGAGTAACACGACAGCACCAGTGTCTTTCATCTGAATAATTATAACATGACTCAACTCTGGACCAGTCTATTCTCACTTGTTTTGAAGCTTAATTAAAGAAATGCCTATCCAAATTAGAAACACTACCTGGATGATCAGGTCTGAAGCAGTTCCACTTCTTCAGCTAATGTCAGTGGACACACGTGAGCAAGCAGAACTGCTGTTGAACCATCAAAATGTTTGCATCTACAGGCATTACAGGTCAGTACATCAATTACAGTACGTCTCAGTAACCATCACAACATGCTGGAATTTATTTAAGCCTGATGCCCAGTGGAGTGAAGGAGGAGAAGTAATCTGCAGGATCGGGGGAAGTCATGTATTACATGTATTCTGTACATTAGGTAAACACTAGTGCTCACAGAGAGCTTTACGATGTCAGAATGATTTGCTGACAAGGGTCCCATTAATCCCCAGACTACTTTTTTTTTTTTTTGAAAAAGATGTCTGCTTATGGTCCAATCCTAAGCAATACTGGATTCCTCATGCTTGAAATTAATTAGAATACTCAGCACCTCATAATCCAGACAGAGGTTCATGCTAAGCTGCACACAAACAATATTATATTACACCATTGCAAACAAGGAGGAACTGTTTTTCTGAGTCAGTTAAACATGCTGTCAGCTAGAAATAATTCAAGTATAAAATCACCAGGGCTTGTGTTGGAACCAGGCATTCTTGAAAAGTCTTTGAAGTTTAATTTTGCAGTGATTTTAAAACAGGATTTCCAGGAACTTGCCGTGCCGTACAGTGGTTTTTAAGAGGTTTGCATCTACAGTCACGGTCAGATGACTTTCCAGTGCCCACTCATTCAAAGTTCAAGATGTTCCTCTCTTAAGAAAACATGCTCCTTATAATGCATTCAAGGAATTTCAAATCTGTTGTTTTTTAGTAACAAGAATGAAGCTAAATAGTAAAGACATTTGTTATCAGTCAATATTAGATCTTCTTTTTCATAACATAAATATATTTACCAGCTTATTGGTATCTTTAATATCGTGCCTCCCTGCTAAACAGTTTCAACATCAATAAACATTCACCGAGGAGTGAGATTTATTACACCAAAATATGGTTTAAGTATCAAACACATCTAGTTGCAAACCTATACTTCAGTTGAGATCTGTGTCCCACCTACATGACAAAACCTCCTAAGGGTAAATACAGTGTTTTGAGCTACGGAAAAAGTACCTGGGAGGAGGTTGCAGTGAATCCCTCGGGATGAGGTGTTGATTTGCACGGCAATGCATGAGTGAAAAACTAGCAGCATGGTGGTGAGAACAGGATGAGGTATAAGACACAGAACAAGTGTTTTACAGTTGATGCTCTCAGACACAACTAGGAGCAAACATAAGCCAAAACAAACCCATATGCTGCGGATCTTTCAATTAAACTGTAAGCAGTGCAGCAACCATGATTAATTTTTCTATCAAAATATTATTTATGCTGGAGAAACTCCAGGTTTCTTTAATTAAAAACTTGAGGGTTAGTCACAGGTATCGATTGTTTACTTTTTTGATTGGGTCACTCACTGGTGGTGGTCTTGTTACTTCAATGTGCAAGATAAGCAACAGTACCATTCATTCTAAGCCATACTACCTTAAGCGTAATTTCTCATGTTACTAAACACACAACAAATTCCGGGAATGGATTTGGCTTCTTGAATCTGGTTCCTGTTTGTAGCGAGAGGTGCTTTATTGCAACACAATGTAAAGAGCTTGTTGGGCATGTCGAAGGTCTTGGCACCAGCGGACACTAAATAAATCAATGGCTACATTTGCACATACACCAATAGTCTGATTATTATCAATAGTCAGAATAAGGAATTACTCGAATTAAGGTGTTTATGTTACATGAGCAAACCCCTTTAATCCCTTTTACATGCTGCTTGCCATTATTTTGATTATTCGCTCTAAGAAATGAGGTTTCTAAGCTACCTTGAAGCTATTCATTTGTAGCCATATTCTCACAGCCAAAATGTAAATTGCAGATGCAACAGGACTGTTTTATGCACCTGCTTCAAATGCAATATGTTCAAATATGTTCATGGCTTCCTTTGTTTTTTCATGCTATACAGGTGTTTATGCATTTTAATCATTTATTGCATTCTGATCAATAAAAATAATTGAAGCTATATGGGAATATTTAGAAACAAAAAAACAAAAATGACAAAATGAGCAAATAATATAAAAAAAACTCAAATTAAAATGAAAACTGAAAAAATAACAATAAAAACTATAATAGTATATAAATAAAAGTCTTGAACATGAATACTGTTCTAAAACCAATTTCTGCACTTTTCCCCCCGTTTTTTTTCTACAAAGTGACCAGTGCAACCTGATTCCTGAACAAATGACTCTGATTTACTGAAAAGGGCAGACTCATTAATCACATATAACACTTAAGTGTTGTTACTGATTAGCTGTTCAGATGTCAACACATAGTTAAGTAAGCACATTATGCATTTTGTCAGCATTATTTATTAAAAGTACTTGAATGAAATGTTCCCGCATTGTATTGTTGTTTATTATATAGATAAAACCAATTATAAGATTATATTTTTGCCTTTTGCACTAATTGTTTATATCCTGTTCCACCATGTTTTAAACTTGTGCATGAGTGCATCCAGCTGAAGTCCTAACAAATGCGCACTTTAGTCACAGAAGAATAAATGTGATTAAATGCGATTAAACATGCCTGCATTGTGCAATTAAAACCACAGTACTTCACATATTTTACTGCAATTATGGTTGTGTTAATTATGAACATAATCACATAAACAACCAAAGTACTCTATTTTAATAGCTTCAGATTAATCGCATTATAAGGGTGCATGTAAAAGTAGCCAATGTGTAAAAACCAAACCATGTGGATTACTCTGCCCTTGTTGAAACAAGATGTGTTTTTTATTGTGTCCTTTCACGAAACACACATTCTGTGCGATTAATGCACAACATTAAGCAATTCAGATGAACCACACTCCCTCCAGCCTGAGACAAAAGTGTGGTTTTACTTCGTCTTTGATCAACTTTCAAAGCAAGATATTTATTATTGATGTGGTGAGATAGAGTCATCTCGAACAACCCAGCATCAAAGCTATGGGAACAAAATTTCACGATAGTTCACATTATAGATATGTGTGTGCATGCGGTTTCAGCGTTTGCACCCCACAGACGGAATGTGAGATGTTTAATTAGGTGCCTGTGAGTCGTCTCATGGGAAGGCGCTTTTAATTTCTCAGGCTCATGGTCTCTCGCTACACAGACGGAGCACAGGTCAAACGCAGAGGAGGATGGCGGAGGGTTGCTGGGAGAGCGACGAATGCCGTGAATACCCAAGAACCCCCCACCACAGTCCCCTCACAGCATCTGTCCCAACAAAGCGCGTTGAATCCAATTAAAGGCCATAATAGCTGTCTGACATTGCATGACTAGTGATAAGATCACCAAGGAACTGTGAAATATGAATTACCCTCACACAAACTACTGTGGCATCAAATGAAAACCATCTTGCAACACAATATGCCTCTAAAACACACAGCCCAGAGTGTGCTTCCAAACATCCCTTGGGAAACACCGCCTGCTTATTTGTGGCAGGGGAAAAACAGGCCCAATCCTTCACACTACCTGGCTGATGCCGTTAAAGGTGCATCCTCCCCAGGGGCCGACATGTGACCCTGTTGAGACAGAGGACAAGAAAGAGTGAAAGAAAGAGAGAGCTGGAAGGAGTCATTGCCACCATGTCTCGGTAACCACACACACACACGAAAGGTCTGTTCCAAAAGCCGTTGACCTTCTGCAATAAAGAAAGAACACAAAACAAGACATCAATAACCTGAAAGCGATACACTGAAGAGGAAGCAGCCCTGTCGCATGGACTAGGTCTGAATGGCTCCTCGGAACAGGATCAACAAATAACGTGAAGGAAGGGTTGTGTGCTGTCATTGTGAGGGCAACAATAGCAGACGGTAAACTCTGGGTGATGGTGTATAAAAGACACACCAAACTATGGATATAATTTTCTGTGAATGATCCTATTGTTCCACCGAAAAACACTGTTTTTTGGCTGACGACCAAACTGTGTCAGGTAACACAGGTTGTTTGTAGAGAGATCTGTGGCGATACAGGAGTGTAAATGAGTAGACAAGAAAGTGATAGTTCCATTGATAGAGCTTTTTCTCGATTTCGATTGCTTTCTTGGGAGGAGCAGGGTTATTTTCTTAACTAAAATGAAGACGAAAACTATGAATTTAAACTAAAAAACTAAAACCAAATGAAAATGCATCAGAAATATTATTAAAAACTGAAATAAAATAATAATGAAAAATAAATAAAACAATAAAATTCAAGTCAAAAATATTCATAAAAGAATGTCAGCCAAACGTTATTTCAAAATAAATCCTTTTGGGTGATAATGACCGGCTGACTATACATTATTCCTTAAATATTCAATATACTTTATTATATTCAGTCATTTTAATTTTAATATAGCTTTAAATTTCACTTTTAGTTAATTGTGTTACTTATTTTTTGCTAGTTACAGTTTGTTTTATGGGGGAATATCCATTTGAATTACGGAGTTTTAACATAAACAAACTAATAAACTTAATGTTATGCATATTTGTCTGTCATACATAAATGAAACTGTAAGATTTCTGCACACAAAAATCATGGCCAAGTTTATTTTTAACTGTTGGGATCGATTTTATTTTATTTAAATAATAATATTTTCAAAATGCATTTATTCAGACTGCTTAGAATCAGCATAAATCTGTTCCTTTTGGAAACAATGACATTTATTCAGTTAAAAGAACATGGGTAAAATATAGCTACTGTAACTGTAGAACAACAAATATTTAGTTAGTTAAAATGTATTAGATTGAAACAAATTGGATTTAGTGATAAATATATATTGATATATATATATTTATATATATATATAAATCTGATTATTGTATATTTCAAAGTCAGTTTATTAGTACTATTAGAGAAATCGTGTTACATTTATGTATGTCTAACAAATACGAATGACATTATGTTTATGAATTAAAATTGTATGGAAATTACATATGCAATTTAAATACATACATTTTAAATTTAGGACTAAATATTTTTTGAATGTGAAAACAAAAACCTTAAAAGAAATACATCAACATAAAAAAAGAATCAAACTGATTAAAAATGAAATTTAAAGCATTATTAAAATAAAAATCAATCTGAATCTGCAAAACTGTAATAATCCCTTGGGCCACTTAATCTATTCCATTCCATGGGAACATGTCTGTCAGGCCGTTGTGATACCTATATGGGCCTGGCAGCAATGAAGCCTTTACTGCACTGGAACCCATTCCCTGACAGGCAGGCTTCAAAACCAAAGAGGTCCAACCATCATGCACATGTTCCCAGTATGACCTTCAGTAATGTGGACGGCACATGAAAACAGGTCCATCTAAAGTCACCTTATAAGTCAGAGTAATGTGGGACTTTGGCGCAACCCTTTGGCAAAACCATGCCTGAAACAATTTGGGTGAGTTCATTTCATGGACCTAAACCTTTATTTCCCATGACAGAATTACATTCAGATTAATGGAATTACGATATAAATGCCCAGCAAGGTTTACAGGCAAATACACACAGATGTGATTCATCCTCAAAGTCCATCTGCAAATACCGACAAGTGATGAATCCCTATCACAGGGAGCAGAGATCTCACGCGTGCACTGCCTCGGCACAGCTGCTCTGTCCGGGGTTAGGATACACAAAGTTGCTTCCAAGGAGTTCAACATCCAAAGAGGGAAGTTCAGAGAAGATTAAAGATGTCATGGAATGAAATAGTAGAAGTTTTTGTACTCCCTACAGCTCTCTCCTTACTTTCTTTTTCTTCCATGTAAGATAGTAGTACACAGTTGGAACAAAAGCAATCACATGTGCCGAAAACCTTGACCTTTTTAGGAATTCCATCACGTTAATTATATTTTCCTAGATATAAAATCTTTCATTTCTATGGCCTTTTGAATATTTATACACCAGTCCTATTTTACAAGCTATTTTAAGATTCAAATAACACTGCAGAAGGGTTACGCAAATATACAAAATGTTCACGATTAAAAGCCCCTTTTATATTTGTTGTTCTCACAGATCATTTTTTATGGCCATTAAATCAAAGTATAAACCACTGAAGCCATGAGTAACAGTCCAACAATGCATCTTACCAACATAATCCACCTTACTTCCAGCATTCTGCATCTTTTGTTAGCTGAATAAACGGCACCAACAAAGAAGAAGAAGTCAGCCAGAGCTTCTTATTGCATTTAGACAGTGATCCCTTTAAGAATAAGGGTGTACAGTGTTTGGAAACAGAAGATGCAGCTGGTTAAATTTAATATTGAATGTATCTGGGCCAGTATCAGATGCTACGTCAGCCCTGAGGGGTGACAAAACATGCAAACAACACAACAGGAGGCGGCAACTAAAATGTACTCGATTAAAAAAGAATAAACTTTAGAAATGTGGGAGGAAATTAAAATGACACAACAGGAGGCGGCAACTAAAATGTACTCGATTAAAAGTTGGTTTATAATTTCGAAAACAACACAAGTGTGACACTTCAAACTAAGCCTCTGCATATTGAGTTTCGTCTAGAGGAAGTGCATGAAAGAGTATACCTTGTATACTCCTTTATAGCTTTTAACACAAAGCAAAGCCCATACTTTCAAAATATGTCATGAAACGGAAGGACCCACCCAGGTCTTACCTGCACTCCATTCACAGAGAGAGAAGGCGAATGGGTGCAGAGGATATCATTACAATTAGATAGGAAACATGGTTGAACAAATCTCAAAGACCATCAATTAATATTTGAAAGCTTTATTGTGTTGGTGGTCGGAGGTTTAACATTTTTAAATGACACCATTGCCAAGGTAAAAATCCTGTAGGCCGCAAATAAACATTAAAGGATTTAAACGTTTTATGCAACATCCAGTTCTTTAACAACAGGCACTGAAATGAAACGCAACACAACACGCCCTCTCCTCATCCTTAAATTAGTATGCAATGACTCATTCAACAGGAGGCTGGTGCTAAGTTAATCGTCTATGATTTACTACGCTTCCTCCCTAGAACTTCACGTCGACTGCCTCTAGTACTGAGTGTTGAGGAAAAGCTGGCGAACTTGCAGAGCTGGAACCCCAAGAGCTATTATTCATAAACATGCATTATTACTGCATGTCCTCACTCTAACCCTCTAATACAGCTCTCAACCCTGAGGAGACAGGCACCGAGTACAAAGTCTTTAGCACCCTCCACTTTCACCTGAGGGAGCAGGTTAGAGAGGGGGAAAAAATGACTTACGGTAATGCGATGTGAGCCAAACTGGCAGCCAAAGATCTTTTCAATACCATGAATATGGATGATTCAAAACCTGACAGCACAGCTGGGATTTTCATTTTTCTATTTGTTTAGTAGCCAAAAGTTTGATTTTGTGGAGATTTCATGGATGTATCTGTTCAACGTGAGAAGTGACAGGTCTGAAACTTTACTGGCACGGTGGTCTGTAGTCGAAATCGATAACTCAAATTATGCATAAAATAATATATTAAAAAATGATTTAAAAAAAAATGTGTGCTACATGACTGTAGTTCCTTACTGATTGATTTTATTACTTTAATAATATCCTTAAGTCCAGCTTTAGTGTTATTGAGAAGTAAACCGTTCATAACCATCTGTTTCAATGACAGATCTCATAAATGTATGACATGTGGCCCTCAGATTACACTTGAACCCTTTTCATTTTGTGCCACTTATTTTTTCATTACATTGTGGATATTCATTTCAAACTTCTCATTAAAATGTCAAAACTTGTCAGTCTAATAGTATAATTCATATGATATAAACAGCTTTACAGACCATTAAAACAATGTTCACAAGTGTGTTGGCTCTCCTGGTGCCATATTTATTTATTTTTTTTTACCTTAAGGCGGTTGTTGTAGCATTGAATAAATGTAACTTTATTAAAGGTAAATAATGTTGTTTTCGCACCAAAATAGTGAGCAGTACTGGAACAAAACTACTTCCGTATTAAAAATTGAGGTTTGCCCTGATATGTATATACGTTTTTATACTATGACAAATAACTGATAAATGGCCGATATTGGTATTCTACACTATTTTGTCTCTGGAAAAAAAGTAAAACATAAATAACTACTGATCTGTTTAAAAAATGACAAAAAATTACATTAATTTTGAGATTTTAAAGATTAGATTTAAAAGGATTACTATTGGACAATAACCAACGTGGTACTGATATATTGGCATCCCTATTATAAACATAGAAAAGAAAGAAAATTTACTAATTTTGCATTAAAAATTTATCAAGTCACAGTAAAAAAAAAAAAAAAAAGTCAATTTAAACTTTCTATTCTTAAATAAAATCTTTAAATGTTCCATAGTTTCCACAAAAATATTAAGAAACTGGTTTTAACATTGATAATAATAAGAAATGTTACTCAAGCACCAAATCAGCATATTAGAATGATTTCTGAAGGATCATGTGACACTAAAGACTGAAGTCATAGCTGCTGAAAAATTCAGCTTTGCATCACAGGAATAAATTATCATTTAAAATATATTAAAATAGAAATCAGTTATTTTAAATTGTAATAATATTACTGTTTTTACTGGATTTTTAAATTAAGCCTTGGTGAGCACTAGAGACTTTATATATATACATATCGGTGCATCGGCATAAAAGCTTACGATGCGATGCATCGATTTAAATAAGCGTGCATTGGATACAGTTGGCATTTGTAACATATCTGCATCGGTAAAAACCGATTTATTCATATATAATTATTAGTAGATGCGCTATTCTTTTACTATTTATAAAGCGACCAATATTTTGTTATGTAACTTTTAGATTGATTTCTCCTTTCTGAACTGTTGCGAAAGCGCGTTCTCTCATCACAACTGCAGCTGCTACGTGATTATGACGTATCACAACAACACTATGGAGACCGAGAGGTGTCCTCCTGAGAGTTACCACCTAGAACGGATTAACAGCGTTACAGAGAACGAGGGATTCCAGTACCTCCTCCATGTCTTGGAGCCAAGGTACCACATACCAAATAGAAAGCTTACTGAGAAACAAATCCCTGCTTTGTATGACAAAGTTAGACGAGAGATAGCCGAGTCACTAAACTATGCCCAACAAGTTGCAATTACGGTTGATGGCTGGACGTCTTGTGCCACGGACTCATATGTAACTGTCACAGCACACTATATTGACGATGAGTGGGTTTTGCAAAACCACGTTCTTCAGACTAGAGTGTTCAATGAGGCTCACACAGGGAATACTCTAGCAGTTTTTCTCTGTGACTGCCAATACTAGTTTTTCTTCTATATATATATATATATATTTCTATATATATACACACATTTTTGTTTACATGTTTGTGAAAGGTTTTTATTTGTATTGCTTATTTTAAAAAAAACAGCACCTGCTTTCTGCTCACTGAGTTAGCCTGCTGAAATCACATTAGCCTGCTGGCAAGTTACAGAACATTTCTTTATTGTTTTATCCCTGATATATATATATATATATATATATATATATATATATATATATATATAGATATATATATATATATATATATAATAAAAATCTTACTGACTCCAAACTGATTCACTATTCCAAATGACAAAATGAATGGAAGACTGCCAGTTTAAAATTTCCTCTAGAACACATTAAGTAGATGGAATGTGTAAAGATTGTTTGTATGTTTAGAGTGTGAAAGGGAGTGATGAAAGTCATGCTCACAGCTCCAGGCCCAGGACATTCCACTGCACCCCTCCCACTACATGACTTCATCAACGCTCCTTAGCTGGAAGATCAGACATCCACCAGCCTGCCAGCCAAACCTCAAGATTTCAAATGAAAGAGCCTTGCTTTCACACTTAAACACACACACACACACACACACACACACACACACACACACACACACACACACACACACACACACACACACACACACACACATCCCGTGATCTGCCAGTCAGACGTCCACAAACACACAACCTGATACACAAATCTACAGAAACAACACCGAAGACTAAACAAAAAGGTCAATAACCTTGATCTCGACGTGTAAACCGCTATGTCATGTGTCACTCACACAGAGTCCGCATGCATTTTACACATGGCAGATCTCCACATGCGTGTGATGTTTACAGAGCATTCTTTATACAAGTGTGAAATCTCACAGGAATTTAACTGCTACATTTGACAGGCGCTAGTGTACAACGCTAGATGAAGTCTGAACATATTATGACCTCAATCGAAATCTACGTTTTTTGGTGAGTTATGTCTTTATTGTGTCAGCCTTGGCTTCCATGGATGCTGCTGACATAATATGGCCTTCAAATTGTGTTCCATTGCAAATACCGCAAATATCCCAAAAACCACATTGCTCATTTGACATTTATGGCCCAAATCTGCAAATCATGAAGCCTTACAGTGGCCAAACAGGTCCAGAGACCAGTGGAGCCACATACAGTATACAAACTGGAGAGAATGTTTGCAAATAAAGTGGTGTGCCGGCTGATCATTATCAACCTTTTACAAATAAAGTAATTCAACAGACTGTTCGCATTTTTTTTTTTTGTATGATTAGGTTTTTTTCTGGGAGGAAATGGATTATTATTATTTTGGGCCAAATATTTAATGTTCCCATTATTCGAGCAAGTCTATAAACAAATGCGTCAGGAGCAATTCATCGTACTTACAATAACATTCTGACATTTTCCCACAGTGTGGCCAGGGCTGGCAGTAGGGCCAAGGCTTCCTTTGTACTCCTGAGAGCTGTCAGACCCTAAGACCACCAAAGTGCAGAAAGGTAGAGACAGAGGGAACACTGTCAGGATTGAACAGTACTGTACTGATCTGCTTAACTAGCACAGAACATTAGTGTTTAATGTAAAGTGTAAAAATGGTTATGCGTGCAGATCCTCAGCTGGTAGAGCATGGCGCTGGCAACACCAAGATCAACCGCTCAATTTCATGGACATGGACTTATAATATATATATATAACTAAAAGAGTATAAATTTAAAGTAGCTACCAAATGGTGTTACTATAGTTAACGGAAACTAAAACAAATGAAAAATTATTTTGTTAACTAAAACAAAATTAAAGTTAAAATGTAATTGAAATTAATTTTTAAAATGAATTTGAATATAATAAAAAAAGAACATGCCACTAGATAGCAATAACCCTACGATATACTGGGAAATTGATCACTGTTGAACGAATAATAACCTTTAGTGTATTAACTTTGGAAGCCCTAACATAATACAACTAAAATAAAACTAGCCTAAATAAACTGAAATAGGAAAACTAAAACTTGATTCTCAGTGACCGAAATCTAAAAAAACACATTAGATAAAATAATAAAAAAAAATAATTATAAGTGAATGAAGTAAATAAAAACTGAATAAAAATTTAAAACTAAAGTAACCCTGCTGCCAAATGAATAAGGGTAAAATGTTGTTCTTGAACTGAAGTTTTCCCAAATAATAAAACATTGTGCTGAGAATCAAATTAAAATCAAATCAAAATTAGATTCACATAACGTTTCCAGTACTGTGTATTGTTATATTAATTTTATTCTTTTTTCTGCCCAATATAGAATTAAACGTGGCACTTTTCCCACTGGAAGCAGTTAAAAGAGCATAATATTGACAAAAGCCAAAGCATTTAACACAGGGAATACATATGAAAGCACTTTTATCATAAGCAAATTCCTTTGCAGTTACATCCTCAATCACTAGGGACATGTGTCATGACGTAACCAGAGAACATGAGTCGAACATAAATCGTAAGTGCTGATAGAAAGCCTCTTCGCATGCTGTACTTCATCATACAACAAGCTTCTCAAGACCCATCTGAAAACTTGTCTTATTAACAGAGTAAGAAACATCTTTTGCTCCCTGCCATTCATCATATCTGAGGCTCTGAAATCTCAGAACGGAAATGGCAATGCATCACAGAGAAACCGATCTGAGCCATTTTAGGAAACCATTAGTGAAACGAGCGATGGTACAGATTGTGTCAAGGCCGCTTCCTTGTTCCAACTCTGCCGGCTGCTATTTACAGCGTTCTGATAATTGTTCGGAGGCCAAACACCAGCCAGCAGATACATATCGTGAAAGAACCCAGTTGGGATCAAGTTCTGTCCAGTCCCTTGTAATTACAGCAAGAGACAAAGAAGCACACTTAAAAGATAGGCAAACGAATATAAGGGCACGCGTACGCAGGATGTCAGAACTGACACACACACGCACATCCTAACTATTATACACACACGCGGGGCCTCATCAATCAAACTTTCTCTGGGGGGTCCGCGTGGCCAAAAGCAAATGTACATTGTGCAATTGGTCCTGTGTAGAACTTGAATAATAGTTCACAGTCCCAGAGCCTCAGCCTGGGTTGGGACTGTGCCTAAATGTTCCTCATGAAATCAAGTGGCGTACAGACATTTCTTCTCTTTGCTTTTCTCACCTTTGTCTAACCCAAGACCTTTATCCTCACTTTGCCGGTTCGTGAGAAAAAACTACCCAGTTGACATGCCGGCACCAAACAGCCTCATCGGATTGGATTTTATTAGCTGCTCATCTTAGCGGGAGTTCTAAACAATAAAAGCCTTTGGTTTTCGCACAGAGAACTGAACCGTAAGTGTGGACATGTTACACATTGCAATGACTTTAAAAGGTGGAGAACATTTGCAAATGTCATCTTGTGGTGGTGGATTTGTTGATTCACCAAGACAACACTGGATTCTTCTGTTTTCAATGAAGAGAGAGAAAATAAAGTGCATTAGTACATGAGTGTGTGTGAGATGTTCATCCATTCCTGCATTCAGCTCTTTAACCTCAGCTCCCTAAAGACTATCCTCCTTAAAGCACCCCTAAAAAAGCCAGCTATTTAACTCTACAGATGAAACACGCCACTTTAAAAGCACCGAGAATCACTTGGGCTTTGTGATTGTTACATTTGCAAACCATGACCTTTTTTCCTCATATATATATTGTATATGACATCCCATAATAAATGGCTTTATGGAAACAGAGGAAACTAGAAACAGACATTTAGAGTTAAGGAGATGAAGCTGTAATCGGAATAATTATAATTGTAACCTTTAGAACTGAAAACATATTTACAGAGATTTAAAGTCACTATGAAATGGAATTAGCGACAGATCTTTTCTTCCATACCATGACGTCCATCTGAGTGAAATATAAGGCAGGGAACTAGTTCATTAGAAAGGTTGTTGAATGGATGGAAGCAGATCTGAATGCAAACAGTCGATTGTAAGAAATGGGTGAGGTTTAAGCAGACTAAATGATTGGAAATGTCTGTTGTTTCACTGGAAGTTCAAGTTTTTGGTTCAAATAAGAATTTCTAAAATTAAACATGCACGCATGAATTGTTCACAATAAGACCAAAAACATGCATTTCAAAACATTTTATTTCATGCCAACTTTAAGCAAAAGTTCGTCCAAGGTGGAATTTCAGAAACATTATAAAAGCAGGAGATTGGCCATTTAAACATATGAGGGAGAAAACTAAATAAAGCGTTTTTGAAAAAGGCTTTGCGGTCATCACGAATCAAGTAGCTACAATGATGCAGTTGTTGTCAGACAGTCCTGATTTGAAATGTTGATTTAAAGTAATCTTGCAGTAACCAGCAGTTTTTGATATTTTGGTTATTTCCAATTCAAGTAGAAACAGGTATCACACAAGTATGAGCTGTACTAGCATGTCTGGAAACAGTTGCCTAGAAGAGTTACAAATATAGGGACGGCGACTGAACAGACCTGCTCTAAATTTACATGGGGAAAGTTGACTAAGATACAGCTTACAAAAGTATAGTTCTGGCCCTAAAATTTGATTGGATGAGCCACACTGAAGTTACTGTAATCTAACCAATATATTAACCGCACATCAGTTTAACTGTATATTAATAAGCCAAGTTACAACTCCACTTGCATCTGTATGGCAAACAACGCCCATTAATTGTGGTAAAGTCGCTTTACTGCAGAGTCACTTGTTACTTAATCTTATCCTTCAACATATCCTTTGATACACAGGACTAAACCCACAGCCTATTTAAGTTATGATGTTTACAAATCCTTTAGCCATGTAAAGTGGTAAATAACTCTCTCACTCACTTGCCAAACACAATCACATCACATCCTCATTTAAAAAGGAAGTTTCACTGCTCTGTACACAACTGACTCACAGGCTTGGAACTGAATGTGGTATACTCACTGAAGCTTATTAATGTATGTCTAAGTGATTAAGGAAATGAGTGTGTCACAGCACACACAATTACACAACGCCGAGTTCTTGTTTTTAATGGTAAATGCCTTGAGGATTTCGTTGAGTTGACACTGGCTCCTTTAAGGCTGAGATTATGCACTGTGCATGCCTCTGTGGCTCCAAGGTCTGACTCCTGCCTTAAATGCTCCAATGCATGACTGCCTAGAGACTCAGACGCCATAAGAGCAAAAACAGTACGGTAAACACGGAAGTGCATTAGATGACACCTGACAGAACGGATCTAGTTTGGACCTTTTTGTGAGTATAATGAAACTTACATTTCAAAAAGTGAATATTTATATTTCAAAAATTAAAAGCTAAATGAATAGTGTTAAACAAGCATACAAAATGTTAGTAATATAAAACTAAACTTTCAAAGCAAAGAAAACTAAATTTATTGATGTTAAAATACTGAGGTTATAAAACAGACATGGAAGTTACTTTTTAAATAAGATGGAGCACTTTTCGGTTCAAATATTTCTTTTATGTGTGCTCAACAAAGAGTCCAAGTACAACTCACAGCATGAAGACTTGGAGCTTGTGCTTGAAATCTCTGACAGCTCACCTCTCCAACCCACTTTATGAGCAGCAGCATTCTTGTGTCCTTTGCGCAACAATTACAAATCATTCTCCAATTACAGTGTCTCTGTCAAAAAAACATAGTATGTTATCAGCTTGTGCAAAATTAGTCTACCCCCTCTCTATTCGGGCAAGCAGGAAAACCACGGATTCATTGGCACTGAACCTTAATTGAAATAATGGTGGTGGTTTATCTAAATGAGCAGACTACAGCCATGAGGGCCATTGTTTATGTCTGCGGTGCAGGGTAAATAGCACGTCATTTATCGCAGCTCTTGTTTGTTATAAAATGCAGCTCTGCTGTTGATCATATCAGTGCAGACGGGGCCCATTCACTGCTGGTACTCACATTTAAAACAGCCCTCTAATGCTAATAAGTCACTGTTCTGCCTATGTCTTATGTACTGTACTGCTGTTGTAGGTAGCCTATATACAGTATTAAACACATTCCTATTACTTTCGTGTAACTTTCACTTTTTCATATTTCATGTACCAGTGCATCTCAATAAATTAGAATGTCATGGAAAAGTTCATTTATTTCAGTAATTCAACTCAAATTGTGAAACTTGTGTATTAAATAAATTCAGTGCACATAGACTGAAGTAGTTTAAGTCTTTGGTTCTTTTAATTGTGATGGTTTTGGCTCACATTTAACAAAAACCCACCAATTCACTATCTCAACAAATTAGAATATGGTGACATGCCAATCACCTCAATCAACTTAAAACACCTGCAAAGGTTTCCTGAGACTTCAAAATGGTCTCTCAGTTTGGTTCACTAGGCTACACAATCATGGGGAAGACTGCTGATCTGACAGTTGTCCAGAAGACAATCATTGACACCCTTCACAGGGAGGGTAAGCCACAAACATTCATTGCCAAAGAAGCTGGCTGTTCACAGAGTGCTGTATCCAAGCATGTTAACAGAAAGTTGAGTGGAAGGAAAAAGTGTGGAAGAAAAAGATGCACAACCAACCGAGAGAACCGCAGCCTTATGAGGATTGTCAAGCAAAATCGATTCAAGAATTTGAGTGAACTTCATAAGGAATGGACTGAGGCTGGGGTCAAGGCATCAGGAGCCACCACACACAGACGTGTCAAGGAATTTGGCTACAGTTGTCGTATTCCTCTTGTAAAGCCACTCCAGAACCACAGACAACGTCAGAGGCATCTTACCTGGGCTAAGGAGAAGAAGAACTGGACTGTTGCCCAGTGGTCCAAAGTCCTCTTTTCAGATGAGAGCAAGTTTTCTTTTTCATTTGGAAACCAAGGTCCTAGAATCTGGAGGAAGGGTGAATAAGCTCATAGCCCAAGTTGCTTGAAGTCCAGTGTTAAGTTTTCACAGTCTGATTTGGTGCAATGATGATTTGGGGTGCAATGTCATCTGCTGGTGTTGGTCCATTGTTTTAGTTTTTTTTTTTAAACTAAAGTCACTGCACCCGTTTACCAAGAAATTTTGGAGCACTTCATGCTTCCTTCTGCTGACCAGCTTTTTGAAGATGCTGATTTAATTTTCCAGCAGGTTTTGGCACCTGCTCACAATGCCAAAATCACCAAAAGTTGGTTAAATGACCATGGTGTTGGTGTGCTTGACTGGCCATCAAGCTCACCAGACCTGAACCCATAGAGAATCTATGGGGTATTGTCAAGAGGAAAATGAGAAATAAGAGACCAAAAAATGCAGATGAGCTGAAGGCCACTGTCAAAGAAACCTGGGCTTCCATTCCACCTCAGCAGTGACACAAACTGATCACCTCCATGCCACGCCGAATTGAGGCAGTAATTAAAGCAAAAGGAGCCCCTACCAAGTACTGAGTACATGTACAGTAAATGAACATACTTTCCAGAAGGCCAACAATTCACTAAATTATTTTTTTTTTTATTGGTTTTATGAAGTATTCTAATTGGCTGAGATAGTGAATTGGTGGGTTTTTGTTAAATGTGAGCCAAAATCATCACAATTAAAAGAACCAAAGACTTAAACTACTTCAGTCTGTGTGCACTGTGTGTGTAAATTTATTTAATACACGAGTTTCACAATTTGAGTTGAATTACTGAAATTAACTTTTCCACGACATTCTAATTTATTGAGATGCACCTGTATGTAGATGTTGGAACTGCTCAATGTCTATATAAAATTATGATCATGGACACATGACACATGAAAACTTATATCCTATTGGCTGGACAGTTTTTCTCTGAGAAAACAATGAAAAACAAAATTAACAGATCCTGCAAATACAATGTTATTTCATCGAAGGGAATAATTTTTATAGCCATGCTGATAATATGTCTAAAATATCATAAAAATAAGAGTGTAATTGTTAGATTATGTGAAATAAAATGAAAAATAAATTCACTAGTTTGAAGTTTCTAGTTCTAGTTCTAATTCACATTAGATTTAAAGGTGGAATTGTGAGGAAAAAAGTTACAAATGTGTGATACAAAGAAGTCATAATTTGCGAGATTGAGACATATAAAGTCAGTCACAACAGGGATACAGTCAGAGATATCACAAAGTCACAGTTAAGAGAAATAAGTTAAAAAAACTGAGACATTTGAGATTAAGTCAACTACAAGGAATAGTTGCAAATCTAAGATATAAAGTCTCAACTGAAAGAAATAAAGTCACAATCGTGCGATGCGGTAACACAAGAGATGAAGTCACAACTTCAAGATATAAAGTCACAATTATGAGAAAAAAGGTAGTTGTGAGATGGTTATTTTATAGGGATGTAATAAACTCTTGATTCGATTCATGATTTTTTTTTTAACAAAATGAGATTTAAGACAAATTATATGTGTCCTTTTATTATTACTTGGACAAAATGCTGCATGTTTCTTTGTATTATATGTGTCCTTTTATTATTTCTTGGACAAAATGCTGCATGTTTCTTTGTAATCTCTGTGTTGGTTTTGATTGCTTCTATTGTCCTCATTTGTAAGTCGCTTTGGATAAAAGCATCTGCTAAATAACAAAATTTTAATATAATGTAAATGTAAATAACAAAACTAAATAGATTTTTTAAAACAAGCTCTAAATCAAATAAATAAGTAACAACAATAAAAGAAATCTATTCATATAAACAAAATAAGGCTTTGTCTGTACTCTTTCCATTTAAAATGAGAGGCAACCACTGCATTTTAATCATGATCCAAACAAAGATGCTACACACATGCAACATGAACAGTTTTTAATCTAATTTAGATTGTTTAATTTCAAAATTGGAAGCAAAAACAGAATGGTTTGACTTCAGTTTTGTGAAACTACATAAAAAATATCTGCATGAAACAGAAACAACAGACGAGCTGAATAGATGCAGATTCACTCTCTGCCAGCAGGTGGTGCTTAAAGCGTTTCCTTGGTTTCCGCTGTAAACAAAGATACAAATACAACTGGGTTTGTGAGAAGAAAAAGTGCTGTGAGATATAAAAAAAACTGTAAGATATAGTCAATTACAAGAAGTCAAAATTATGACAATCACATTGTGAGAAATGTAAGATATAAAGTTTGTGGGATGTAAAGTCACATTTGTGAGACAATTACGGGAAATAAAGTCACAACTGTTAAAAAGTCACAGTTATGAAAAATTATGTACAATTTTGTATTATTCTTATTCTGAAGTAGAAGCAGGCTTTCACAGGAACTGCATCATGGAATAAGATAATGCTCTTTGAAATCTATCATGCTTACAAAGATTTCAGTTCTTATGGGAGCCTCTGTCAGCTTCTGTCAACAGGAAATTTGTCCACCTCACGCAACAAACCCTGCTGAGAAAACTAAGGGCAGAGGGGTCATACACACTAATGTTCATATTTATCTCCTCAACTCCTCAAAAGGTAATGACCTGAAATTTACTTAACTGCTTGTTAAAAATATAATAATGGCATAGGGCATTGAGAAGTGGTGGAGAAGTCCAGGTGGAGAAGTAAATCCAAGTCTGGAGAAGATCTTAGATTTGGGACATGGCTCTGATGACAGAACTGCTCACTGGACCCCTATAAGCACACTGTGTTTTAGAATTTTACCCAGAAGTCAACCTCTCCTGATATGCATGGACCCCTGACCCGAAGCGACCTTCTCTGCTGCGAAGAATCTACAATGGCCCATCCACAAATTACTTATCTGGAAATCACAGCCTTACGCAAAACAGACCGTTCCGAAACAGTGACAAAGAATAGAGACGTCATTGTTTGTGTTTCATCTCTCCACCAGCTCAGCTCTTCCTCTTCCCACCAAAAGCTAAAACACACGGTGAAAGAGCAAACATGGGGCTCCTGCTTCTCCCCATCTGTTTGATGAATATTTTATAAGAATGAAAAGATCATGCTACGTTGCATCAGAGAGGAAGGAATGAGATGGGATGAAATGTCATGGGAAACGTTGGGGAGGAGCCTAAGAGTTCAGCGCCTCCCTGATGACCGTTGAGAAAAAACAAGGTGGTGAAAAAAAGCATTTCCTCTTATTCAACATGTGTCATCTCTCAAGAGTTAATGAAAACAACTTGAATAGAGTGATGGGGAGTGTTGATGGAGCCGGGAGCAATGGTGTGTTAGACCTCATTAACTGAGGTTCCCTCTTTCATTTCTCCCTCCCTGCATTCCCTGATCTCTCCTTCTACACACTGAGCTCTCTCCAGGTATTGGTTTCCGTGCATTCGTCTGCTCCCCTGCACATAGGGCAGGTCTGCACCCCAGCCACAACCCCTGAGGTCTCCAGGACACGCCGATTGAAACCATGCGAGATGAAGCAAGCTTTTCAAATGAGCTAAACGTGAGACCACAATGACAAAATCTAGGGAAAATGTTGGTTCTCAGGTCCCCACCTTAACATAAACACAAAATATGCATAAATGAATACATTGAATATGGCGTTTGGATTTCTTGACATACGGCCACACAAAAAGAGTGTTGCAGTAAGTTTACTCCCACTTTATGCAACATGACATTATCCAAGAGTTAAAATTGAATTTTGAAGGTGGGGAATCCTAAATTTTGACTGAGGATTCTGGTGGTCTAGGCAAGACATTATAGAGACGTCAAAAAAAAAAATCAACTTTTTGTGATTTTGTGATACTACTATATAAATATTGCTTAAACACACTTATACATTTCAAACCATTCAAAAGTTGGTGTCATTATGATATGTTTTGAAAGAAATGAATACTTTTATTCAGCAAGGATGCATTAAATTGATCAAAAATGACAGTTTAGACTTTTACATTGTTACAATATTTTATTTCAAATAAATGCGGTTTGTTTGAAAGTTCTATTTATCAAAGAAAAGAGCTAATGTAAATTGCAATAATATTTTATAACATTACTGTCTATATGTTTTTTTTTTTGTTTTTTTTATACTGCAGCTTTGGTGAGCATATGAGACTTCTTCGTACTGTATTGACCCCAAAACATAGTGGAGTGTATATAAATGTATGAATGACTGTGTGCATTTAAAGACATTTAAACGACTCATCCTCTGTTGTGTTGGTACTCACACTACACTATGAATCACAGAATGTGCATCAACAAGATCCTCATCCACAAATAAAGTTACGATTGAGGAATACAGTGTATGTGTGAAACAGAATATACAGTGTATGAGACTGAATATGTGTACTGGATAAAAGAAAAACTGAACTGGATTTTTCTTTGAATCAAAGATGCCGTCCCAACTCACAATAATTTCTGACAGTATTCTATTGTCTTTAACTTCCCGTCAAACTGTCCTCACATGATCTCTGACCTTACTCAAAACTCCCAGTATGACCGCACTCTCTCTGTGCTGAACCACAGGCTGAAAACATGCACAATTTCTGGTATTTGATGAGCAGGTTGCACTTAAAATAAAAATGTAGTGTATTAAAATGCTAAAAACATCTTCCCTATCTTGCTTGAACTTCCAGTAGAAGAAGTCCACGATGACATAATAAGCTGGTCACAACTGCTGACTATGTCCCAGGCACATACTTATTTTGTGAACACATACTGTACTAGCGGCATTCAAGGATAAACACACACTCACAAGTTTGTTTATTTGTTTTGTCGCTCCAAAACCATGGAGCTGGGTCTTATATTACTTCATCTTTAATTTCAAATGACAGACCCTACAGATCATTCTCACTCTCAGAGCTTATAACATAGAGACAACTCCAGTTTGAATAATCATTTAGTGAGCAATGAGCTCAACTGTTCCATGACACAGGCCAATTTCACATCTCCACCATGGCCACCTTCAAACTCCAATTCAGAGTGATGCAAAGCTCAGCCTGGCTCTTCTACACCAGCCTGAGAGCCAGCTGGGACTGAACACTTTTACTTTTAACCCTCTCACATCAGGAATGTCAGTATAGACATAGACTAGTGGTAGACTAATTCTGGCATCTGTAATTGGCAGCTTTGGTTTCAGGGGATATGGTTTCCGCCAACCACCCCAAAGACCACAGCACACAGAAGGCCAGGTTTGAGTTCACACACTGTGCAATACAATCATTATATTGTGTAATCCATTCACATGAACAGATCAAGATGTCTGACATTCCCTTCTTTGAGGTGGTGAAATGCTGGATAACCACAACTCTTATGTGGCTTACTTGTTACTGTTCTTTGAAACGGACTAAAGGGAAATGAGTTGTTGTGTCAACAAATTTTCAAATTGCTCAGAAACAGAACAAAAGCTGCCTTTGGTTTGATGGGTTGCATTCAGTACTGTAAGCTAGTCTTATAAGGAGATCTAGAGAGCATAACACTGTATAAGAAGAAGGACAGAAAGAGAAATTTAAAATCCATTCTCAATTCAATTCTGAATGGTGCACAACCCTGCTAGAAAGGTTCAAGAACTCAATGTTTGCATAAAGTGATCCTCAAAAGCCAGAACTATTTAATGTTTAGAGAAGTACTAAACACTTTGAAACATGAAATAACCATCAGAAACTTCCGAGGCAATGTTTATTTTCTGACTGGGTGTTACTGTCCTTCCAGGCCATCACTATGTTGCTGTTACTGAAATCCTCCAGCCTTCTGACACTTCTGTAGTGTTGTTTTGCATAGGGGGCGCTCATGAGCACCCTTACAAAGCCTAAAATGGCAAATGGGACACCCTGCAGTCTCCTTGACCATAAGGTCTAGGGATGGTGGAAGCTCCGTGAGGGGAAGGGAGGGTGAAGAAGATAAAAAAAGTCCTTCTTCTGTGTAAACAGCATGATTGGAAGTCTGCAATTACAGACTGCAGATAGGGGAAGCTGGAAAAGATAAAAGTGGCAGGATTCAATCGGTTCAATTCCCCACAGATCAGTCTGAATGCACCTCCACACGCAGAGCACACGCACGAAACAAACATCTTCCTGACTGACCCGAACCAGCACTAAACCACTGTCCAGATGACTTGGGGAATTACTTGAGCTGACAAGGTAATCAAATTGCCCAAAGGGGAGTTTCAAACATGATTATAGTCTGTGTTTGTGGTAAACTAATATTACAACTACATGTTTATTTTTTACTAGGGAATATTACGTCCATATGTCAACATCTGAGTCAACATAATGCTATATGACACTGAGGTCTACAGACAGGAATCCTTTTTTTTTTATTTTATGCTACTCCAAAATCAAATGTCTAACTCAACATCTAAAACCTCCTAATGCTTGCCAGCACTGCTCTGGAATGGCCATTAAAATCTTTGCAGGAGTTTGGAAGCACTCACGTTCAGATTTTTCAAATATGTATCTTTACCCAGAGGTGAATAGTTCCATGTTTACTTCATCATTTGTTTGTCCCGACTAACCAAGACACAAACATCTGCACACAAAAACAAATAAAAGGGGTTTAGTGTGTTTGTTTTGAAAGTCCCTGAGAGAAAGATTTCTAAAAAAAAAGCTGGGGTATGGGGGATAGAGAGCGAGAATTTCTCTTGGCGCTCTGCCTTGTGCTGCATTGTCTCTCTCTACCTCTCTGCATCTTGGATTTGACCCATTTCCTTCAAGTCAAAAGAAACATGCGAGGTGCCACTGAAAGATGACCCTCTTCACTGAAGCACAAACTCAACTGATAGTAAAACCCTTCACCAACCAGCTGGCAGGGTATCAAAGAGAGAAACGCTGTGAAATTGGGATATCTCTCAAATGAATCGCCTCAAGAATTCAAGCTGTATCTGTTCCTAAAAAGACAATTATGCCTGACATTTTATACGCTGCTTGCTCTTCCTGACTTAGAAAGATTCAGTGGCTGATTCAGTGTCTGTACACACCATCAGTGGATAAACGACATTACAGCATCAATAGTGACGGATGGATGAACCACCTGTGGTCAGTAACAGTGGAGTGGATGAGGTCTGCACGGTAATACGATTGTGGTAAAAATGAAAAAAAGAACAATCATCCACCCCAGACCAGCTGCTGCACTCAAGTCAGAAAACAGAACACCTGCTGTTGAACTTCTGTAACCAGAGGAAGTATTCCCTGAACATTTAAATAAGAATAAGAAAAAAGACTAACTTTAAATTAACGTCATCTTTATAATTTAGAAAAAAGCCTTACCAACTGCATTCAAAACATGTGTTTCCCATTTCTTTGAATTGTAATTCAACAAAATCAAAAAAGTGAATGAATCGAAAGCAAAACAATTTGAAAGTGAGCGACAGGAAGTTCAACTGAAATCTGAATGGGAATGACAGGACGTTGAATTTACTGAAAGTTTGTCTTGAGAAATGTTGTTTTCTAGTTAAAAATGACAGCTATCAACCGAATCTCATGGGAAACACAACTGTTTCACAAAGCCGGCAATTTTATATGAATTTGTGCAATGGGAAACATACAAAAACGTGATTTTTACGAAAAAACAAAAACATAACAGCCAATGGGGTGCTAGCATATCTTACAAAAATGCACAAATGAGATCATATGAAGATGAACGAATTAGCCACCAATTTGACAAAACGTAAACTAGTTATGAACTGCCATATGATTGAGTTGGTTATTTGCATTTCTTTAAATTCCAATTTATTGAAATTTGAAATTAGGGATTGAATTGGAATTTTAAAAAGCATTGTGTGCTTAACCCTGATATCCTGTAGACTTTTGTTCGCAAACTACGATGGTTTCTCATCATGATACCTCATCTAACTTATGGACCAAGACAATGATGGCTTAAGGAGGAAGTACAATAAACTGTTCATGCCTGAAAGCAGCAATTACTCACTCTTGACTCACTCGTTATCATTTTCTTTATCTTTACCTCACTCCCTCTTTTTCCCTCTTTACCCCGGTGTGACTCCAGCCAACAAAGATCTCCAGAGAGTAGCCCCGTCTTGCCCACAATACCCCCAGCTCCAGCTCACAGCCAGACCGGAACTGCAGGGCATCCGTCTGCCAGCTAATGGCCTCTAATTTAGTCCTAATAGAGAACAAAATGAACAGGCAGGAGAAGAGGAGGAGGAGGAGGAGAGAGAAAAAAAATAAACACAAGCAATAGGAAGGGGAAAAGGGCAATTTCAGTTGAAAAATATTAATGTAATCAAGGCAAATTAGTGGGTTTGGGATAACATTCCTATGGTGCAGACTGTTTACGTTCTGGGGGAGCGGTGGAAAGTGTGGTGGGTTGAGGCAGAGGGGAGTCTTGCCTATCACACACGTAACAACCCACACGCAACATGTAAACATGCGCTTGTACACACATACCCATGTGGATGCCATTGAGGTGTCGTACACCCTCAACACCCCCTGACTGTCATCTCTGATGAGGATTAAAATGTTTCAGAAAAGACAAACATGTCCTGCACAAATTATTTTAGTGTATTGAAGACATGTGGGAAATATAAGAGGGTGTTACACAACTGAAGCCTGTTGCATGATTTTTAAAACACTGAGTGAAGGATGCTGAGGAAAGAGAACAGAGGATAATGTCAAAACAATGGATGATGGATGGAAGGATGTCTTGAGAATATATATATATATATATATATTTTTTTTTTTGCAAGAATGTAGATGAAACTGCCAGTGGAATAGGATGTATAGAGAGTTGCGATAGGAAGTGAAGAGGATTTGTGGGAGCTGTCATTGAATTGATAGACTGTGTTGATGTCCTGTTTTCTTATGGGGGCAGTGTCTCTTCTGTTTTCCTCCTTGTTAGACATGCTTGAGTGAAAGGAGGCTGACCCTGGGGAAAGAGAGAGAGGACGAGAGAAAGAGAGAGAGCTCATGCTGAGCTTTACTACTGAATACACACTACGTTGGGCTGGGATTCAGCATGGAAACTCATTAGAGGCTCTAAATACGCACGCACAAGACATTTTATGAGAAGAGTATCATTTGTGTCTACAGCATTTGGACTAAACACACAAAAAAACTTCTGTTAAGTATTTTGTGATCTTATATATTATTTAACATTTAAATTAAATAAAATATAATATATATATATATAATTATAGTATAAGTATGTGGTCCTTTCAAGCTATTTTTCTCAATGAAAACTAACAAATATTATTGGGTAACATCAGATTATCATGTAATTTTCAGACAATATATGACACTGATGTTATAAAAAACAAAATTAAACTCGAATCATATTTCCTGTCAATGTATTATATTACATTAATTTAGACAGTATTTTAATTTAACACAGCGTTCATGTTAGCGTGGATTTTTTTTTTCTGATTAATGATCTATAATCCATAATCTTTATATATAAATGTCTTATTAATTCATATAAATGCCTCATTCATTCATCCATCTTTAAAAAAAAATTATATGACAATTACAGGTCTTAAAAAAATTAAAATCGTTTGTCACACTTATTTAGCTCAAAAGTATAGTCAACTTTCACTTTGAATGACTTCATAAAAAGTACATCATTGGAGTTTTTAGAGGAGCCAACTCTTAACATTGTTTCATAATTAGTTTTTTTCATGCTAGTCACAATTTTATTTTAGCATATTCCATTACATAAAACAGTAAGGAATTAATTTAAATATCTCAACAAATACTAATGAATACACCTTTTTTTTAAATTAATTTTGTTTTAGATGACAATTAAAGATTCATGTCTGATAGAATGTTTAAAATTATCTGTAAATTTACTTAAAATGTCAATTTTCAAAAGTGGAAAAAACATGGCTTCAAAACCCTGACTCACATTCAAACACTTCTTGACTGTTTTTAAATGAATAGTAGGGAAGTATGCAGATTGGGATGTGGGAACTGTGTCTCCATTCACATATCTGCAAGATAACACCCTATACCCACGTGGCCGTAAGCTACTTTTTTGGCTGGTTAGCATGCACAGTAACAAACACGCTCACACACAATCAGACATTTTAACATTCTCCCTCAGGTGACTATATGTAAAAGGTCCTCCATGCATCTGTCACGGCTGTGAGCTGATTTACTGATGTATGTTTGCTGTGGCTAATGTTTGAAACTGCACTCCCATGTGGAGGAAGGAGACTCAGAGGTGTTGAGACAGTCTGGCACGGTGGAAAAAGTGGTCAGACATGCGTGAAACGATGCTCAGGAGAGTCCGGAGCGCAAACATGACCGCTTACAGACTCGGAACCTCACAGCTGGGGCTTTATCCCACTCACTCTACTCAAATACACTACAGCGTACTACACAGAATTATATTTCAGAAGACATATGGCTTTATGTGAGCTCTTAAAGAATACTGCTTGAGGGTCTCATTTTTAAAGGATCTACTTCATTTTTGGACATTCTGAAGTAAAAAGTGATTAAAAAAAAATTACCACAAAAATTCAAAAAGAAAATGGAAAATTGGCATTGCTTCACAAAAAAAGAAAAAGAAAAAAAAAAAAGTAAACTATTTGCAAAAGTGCCTAATATTTTGGCCATGTATAATGAAATTATACTACACAAAAACCAAGAGAAAAATCATGAACTGAACTAAAAGTCATAGAGTTCCCACTAGTGGTGAAATTCAGTACAGCATGACAAATGAGGGACAAGGGAGGAATTTAAAATGTATTGCTCGGGAGAAATATCCAGCATCAATCCAGTATAAATGTTGCACAATGTTCTGTGTCTATCAATAGGTATATCTTAGGGATATATAAACGAAAATGATGTAATGTAATAGAGTCACATAAAAATACAAGGGTCATTCATTGTCTGTGAATAATGACCAAGATGGCTGTGGCTGGTTTGGGTGAAATTGAAGACAGATGTTCTTGTGAAAACATTTCTTGGGTGGTGTAATTTAGGTCACCCTAGACGAAGGTGGGATGGAGTGCGGGGTCAGTAAAAACAATAGTCAAACAGTGAGCATGATCATGCTGTATACTTTCCAGCACCTTGCTGTTCTTGAAGCTTTATAGCATAGCAAATAAATCTATTACCCAATGGTTAAGCCAGAATGCATATGAAACTGGCAATATCAGATACTTCTGGGTTCAAATACCTGTGAAAAGCATGCATTTATGACACACTAGGGACACACTAGTGACCTGTGTTAACATTCCATAATGAACGTATGTCACTGTTATATGACAACAACAATCCATCTGGTTAATCTGTCCAATTATCCAATTAGCATTGGTCCTTGCTTTGTTTATAGTAACCAGTGCTGACTGATCTCTCCTGAGAATCAATAAATGTGTTAAACATCACATTAAATGCTTTTCAACACCTACTCATCTGGAACTTATAACAGTGCCGTTCTCAGAAATGACCCCACATATTCTTAAAGATAATTTACATTGTACCTAAAGAACCTCAACCTATAGAATATGTCACACAAACTGGTTGTAACAAGTTCCTATAAAGTTAATAAAGTAGTCCAGTTAAATTTATTAAAATACTGATAATATAGCATTTATATTATCTTAAAGCTTGTGAAAAAAAAATTCCTAGAAAACACTAAAACTAAAGGGCATTTTCAACACAAACCAATAACTGGGACATAAGACAGATGCAAATCTGCAGTGTGAAATGAATGCTATGAACTAGTACACTAGTTGACCACTTAGAATAAAGTCTTTAAGAGCGATGCATAATAAAACTAAATACAATAAAATAAAATACTTTTATTACCTATAATAAAAAAATATATATTATGATATATATTAATAACAATTATTAATCCTGAAAATATATAATTCTAATCCACAGAAATTTAGAGCAAACTTTTGTTTTGCATTACCACTATTGGCCACAAGAGGACGCCATTTACTTGAGAGAAACTTTCACAGTGGCATGTTAATAGAACTTAACATGAATCGCTGAAAACACCAACAGTTAACAAGCATTAACCAGTAACAAAAATTAATATAGAATTATGAACAAAACAGTTTTGCTTACTACTTTACATAAATCACCTCTACCTCACAACTGATCCTTTCTATGCTTCTTTCCTTCATGAAGGCAAAGTAAAGTGCTTCCACACACAAACACGCTAAATAAATGAATGTATCAGAGCATGCTGTGTTTACAAGAATGATTTCTGCAATCATTTATTTTCCCTCTATAAAGCCCTCCGCTTTGTAGATTTGTTCTTCTCTTAAAGTAAGTGGCTGTTGTTCAGCAGCTTTCAGACAATGAAACACGACACTCCTGAGGTCTCATGATAGTCTACAGAGTGCATTTTGCTTGGCACATAAAAGCAAGACATCTAACGGAATACACAAAGAGAAAGAACACAGTCTGTTCGGTGCACACCGCATATCAATACTCATTAGAAGACACCAATGTACGTGTTGCCACACACGCTAATGGAATCATGTACATGACTCTATGAATAAAAGTATCATGTTTTCTGTGCCCTCCAACTGCTATACAATGTGATGGCTTTACTTAGAAAAAGAAAAGAAGTGTTTTGGCACCTGATACACATGGTTTGTCAGTCAGACAGATGGACGGACGGATGGATGGACACACACACACACACACACACACACATACACACACATACTGTACTTGGAGTTCAAAGTCACTCTGAAGGGTGCATAAAGCATGCTGCCTTTCAATAGCGATTTAGTATTAGCAGAAACAGCCTCAACCCTCAGATTTTCAAAGATTACCTGCTGCATTACAACACACAATATACACACAGACTCCCAACTAAATGAGAATATTCAATGCGAAAGTCCTTGAAGATTTGGTTTAAATAGATTGATAGTTAGAACTACCAATCCTAGCTGTACAACCAATTCTGCAAGACCTCAGGTCTCATAAAAAAAGGCCTTTTCCTGAAACATTACACATGAAACTCAACACGCTACATGTTCGCCTGCTGCGGCTTACGGAGAGCGGTCCAGAGAGACCTACATGGAGCGTATGCTCTCTTGAAGGAAGCCAAACCTCCTGCTATTTGTTACTGCCTACACTATTCCATCTGGCTTACCTCAGTCTAGCGCAATTTACATCTAGAACCCATTTCATTTGTTAGTCGAATGGAGAAATCTTTGTATGAAGAAGTCTTTTCTGTATATCAATATCTCTCAAAATGCTATGTAGGGTGTATCTGCTATCGAGAAATATATTAGTCAGACTGCTTCCCACATCTTGGCTTTAGTGCGATTCCCACACTTTGGCTACTGGAATTCCCAAACAGCATCTAACGTAAATGTCACATTCTGCAAGTTCCAGAGAAGCCTGGCACAAAGCAAAAGAGCGATGCAACGCGCTTGATTGAAAGGCTTCCGAGAATTCTCTGGCTGTGCGAAGCCACGTACAGGAGAGTCATAATGGATTTAGCAGGACAGGTACACAAAGCTCTTGTGGCCACAAACCGGAGCTGTGCAGAGTTCACTGTTGACATCTGGAATGTCTTTCCTCCCTTGCTTTTCCTTTTGATTGAGGAGCGAAGTCACATCAGCAGCCAAAGTCGCTTGTTTCTACGGCTTCATTAGCACTTTGACTACATCTGCTCTCTGATAAAAAGCAAAAGTGGTGCCAAAGGATCAGCCAAGTGGTTATACAACAAATCAGAAACGGACAGAAAGATATTCAACAATTCAGCCTGCTTAAAGTAGAAAAAAAAGAAATGTCCTTTACCTAAGCACAATAACATCAGAAATTATGAAATTTGTTATAATGATCTTTGAACTTGCAATGTCAGTACAAACCACACCAGTTATCTTTATCTAAACATTATTCTTTCACCTCACTGAGTAACTGTTTAAATAGAAATTCAGACATTATCCATCATGGACAAAGTACATCAAATGCTAAGCAGAACCTCTGGAAACCATCCTCGAATGACTAAGGCAATTATCGGGAACTTGCAGATGTTCCCTATTGACTCCCATAACAGAGGCATTAAAGGCCATGAAAAACAGACCATGAGTAATGCGCTTTGCGAAGGGACAATTTTTATATTAAATCAACCAATTTACCAAAAAAGGCACTTAAGGTCTAACACATGCTGCTGGGAAATCAGCTGTGTCTATAAAAATACAGCATGTAGATCTGTCTCTACAAAAATGTGTGTGCAAGAGTGTGAACACAAAAGAGTATAAAAATAGGACAGCGAGCTAAGTTTAGGGTGTTTGTTCACATGTTTGCGTATGTGTGAGTGTGCATGTCATGTAAACTGGAGCATGCCTGGTGTAACAGGAGGTGTTTTCCACGGCTGTTCCCTTTTGGCTTGTTGAGTGTGTGGAGATCTGATCCTGAGAACTCTCTGGAGAGCAGTTTGGACCTCATTTTCAAAGCCCTGAGCTGCACTGCAGGAAGTCCAGCCCTTGGATGTTTGGGACAGGACAGGATCCACAGGAAGGTATTCCATGAACATGCCACGCAGGAGTCTCGGCTCTTCCCAGCCAACTCAGAGACAGCCCCTTGAGAACAGTAAAATTCAAATGATGCTTATAGAAAACAATGTTGTTCTGAGACTCTTTACTCTGTTACAAAATGTAGTAATCTTCCTACCAAGGCAGCATTTTAGGGAACTACAGGTACGATGTTTATTGATAACAATGTTGTTCTGAGACTCTTTACTCTGTTACAAAGCCAAATTCCTCTTCTTTTATGTTTCACTTCAGGTGGCAAACCAATCTTAGCCAAACTCCAAGGCAGCACAGACCTTAGTCAGGTTAGACACAATACTGAATTTAACAGATGAAAACAAGGCTGTGAGGGTAGACTTACAGTCTTTCCAATGGCACACACTGCATAAAGGTACTAGATCACATAATTTCCACACAGCTCACAACTTTCAAAAACTGCTAATGGAGTTTTTGTCTACTGAATGTTTCTCGCAAAGACATTTCATCAGTTGAACAGAGTATGTTGTTAAACAACAGTTAAATCCTCACAGCCTCATTTTCATTCCTGTCAAAAATGAAAACTGTAGCTACCCTGATTTAGATCTATTCTATATGTTTCATAGAGAACCCAATCCCAGAATGCAATGCAACATAGTCAGTGGGAAAAAAATAGGTTGGTCCCCAAATTCTTTACTCTGTTACAAAATGTAGTAATCTTCCTACCAAGGCAGCATTTTAGGGAACTACAGGTACTGTGCATGGTAGTTTGTGTTGAAGACTGTCCCAGTTCTTAAAAATGCCAAAGTGCAATGCCCTTAATGCACACTTAATCCACACTATCTTGAATACCACTCCGGAGCAGTATTCAAGGCTTAGTGTATCCCATCATGCATCATGTTGTGGAAATAAAATGTGAGACTTTTTGCAGAGATCTCACAAGAGGTCACGGAAACCTTTCCAATGTAAGTTGAATATTAATATAATAATCAGATATTACATATAATTTGGTAGAAAAACAGTGTTTTTACGTTTTACTGGTGCAAAGATGAGTAGTGGTGATATTTATTTTGTACAATATTGCAACTGCTTTTTATAACTCTAATTACAATCACCACAAATTAAAATTATGTCATGTTATAGGGACTAATGAACAGACATTTAGGATATGATTTTAAAATTCTAAGTATTTAAAATGAAAATAAAAATAAAGCCATGTAAACACGTGCATTTGTATTATACTTAGTATGTCCCATCAGGTAGTTAAAAGTTCTACACACACTTGTGGTCTTCATCCTCATTTAGGCACTTGGGCCAACAACAGGAAATACGTCATATGAGTGGTCAAGTGGTCAAGTGCAAAGTGTGGGTATTTGGACAAGGCAACTGAGTAGGTACTTTGTGACCAAGATCAATATAGTATGAATGTAATCACGTACACACTTCAATTGTGATACTGTCATTGTCAGTTGTATTATTGTATTAGGGTTCACTGTTTGTTTGTTTTAATGTCATTGTTTGTGAGAAATTTAAATTCATTGTTTATAAAAACTTAATTCTTTTGATGTACACGTCAGAATAAAAATGTAAAACTATTCATCACCATTCATAACAAACTTGTTTGCCACCATGTTTCACGTCAACCCGCTCTTTCCAACGTCTCCTAAATATGCTGTTGGTGTTTCCGACTCCACTAGAAGGCCGCATTAATCTGTCCTTATGAACGAAGCAACGCAATGTTCATTCAGAATAAGATTTTTAGTTAGCACTACAAAGTATTGATAAAATAGTTTAATGAACTTAAAAACGATAATTTCACTCAATATTTTTGTTTATTTTATACTTATATTAAGTAGCTCTTAGCAACATGCTAATATAAAACTCTCGTGTCTCGTGCCAGTCACGCTCGGGGTTCCTGCTTGTCTGTAGATCTTTTGATTGTCACGCTCGGGGTTCCTGCTTGTCTGTAGAGCGTTCAATTTTATTGCAGTCAGTTACAATATCTGAATGTATAAAGATGTTAACAAAATGTTTACCAAAAAGAGATATTTTTCGTTACAAATATAAAATTAAATTTGACAATTGAGTAATAGATTATTTTGGTTTAAATCGTATAAAGGATTTGTATTAAAATACTCACCTCATACATTTGCTTTGTCAACATTAAACCTTATTTTCACAAAAAAAATATGTCCTTTATCATTTTTTGTATTCACCTTTTTGCATTTTGAGGCAATGGAAAATTAAATGTATTAACTCCTAATTTCATAAGTTGCTTTTGGAACTCAAAAGTGCTGAAGTTTTTCAAGCTTATTAGTAGCCTATATTCTAAATTTTGATAGAAAGACATAGAAAACTAGTAGGAAATATGCCATAAAACGTTTTTATAACGAAAGAAAACTTATATAGTGATTAATGAATATTAAATAAGCAGTCCAAGACATTCTGATGGAGCTCTAAAGGAGGTCTTTCTCAACCACTAGAGAGCAGCATCATTTAGTTTTTCCTTCAACTCAAAACAATTTATGCGTTACGTGTCATCAGAAAAATTGAATCACTACGTCAGACTAGGTCACACAAATTTATATATATAAAAAAAACAAACAACAACTACAACAACAACAAAAAAAAAACCATAATCAATAAATAAAAAACATGAAAAACTTAAAAAATATTATATTATGCAGGCATATTATACACACACATAAATGATTGAATTGAAGACTATTTGCATTTGGAAAATATCTGATTAAAACAGCGATGCTTTGCTAGTATTTATTGGAAAATGTATTTCAAGTTTTACTGTCAATCATTTCACTTGATGGTCATCTGAGTTCAAATAAAAGTTCAGCGCCACATGTGTGTGTGTTTTGGTTGTGTGTGTCTCGCAGTTTGGGCGGAAGCAGTAACTGAAGTGTACAGCAGCAGGGTCTGAATCTCTTCTGTTCTCCCACAGCTCTCTGACCCGAGTCTGGCCTGGGCCGGTGCTCCATTAGGACTCTCTTTCATCCTTCTTATTCTCTCTGGTGTCATGAAGATGGATCAAACGAAAACACAGAAACACCCTCTTTGCCCCCAACCTGCACTGGCCGACTGACAGCAACAGGTTTAAGCATGGAGCGGTGACTACTTCAAGACTCAAAATGTGCGTGGACTGACAGAGAAAGTAAAAAACCCCCGCAAAACTCTCTCACACAGATGGCCCTGTCTAAACGCAAATGCTGTCTAACCCCAGCCCCCTGTGGTCATGGTAAGGCCCAGATTGCCAGTAATGAGGTGGATGCTTCATGGCTCAGCTATTTGCTGGGTAAAGGGAAAGGATTGCAGTCTTACCTCAGAGCCCTTAAACATTACTCTGCTTTAGTCGAGGTGAAGGCTGTGCTGTACACAAAGGTCAGGATCACACAGAGGACAAAGTGAAGCAACAATAAAAAATAACCACAAACCACAGTTCTTATAAAGGCAACTAAACACATTTGCTTTCCATCACTTGTTATACAGCCTGTGAAGAAACAGAAAATGAGAGATTCCAACCTCAACCACATTGAAATGTCAAGTAAAATCTGCTCAGTAGAGTACTTGCCAGAACAAACACATGGCTAGGATACAGGAGAAATGACTTCACATTTGGAAGATATACTGCTTGCATGATTGCAAACAATGTGAAATATGGAGAGCAGGGACTTCTTTACCAGTGTCCATTTATATGAAACTAAGGATGCCATTGTTAAAAATCTGTATTACTGACTACATTTTTTTTTTTCTAAACCGAAACTTGAATTTAAAAATGAACTAACAACTGAGTTTTGATATCTTTAAAGTGTAAGTTATGTTTACACTGATAGCATTAATGTATAATATAATATAATATAATATAATATAATATAATATAATATAATATAATATAATATAATATAATATAATATAATATAATATAATACAATAATTAGTTTATATACATTACTGTTATATACATTAAAGTCTGGGGTCAGTACAATTATTTTTTAAATAAATTTTTAATATTACTAAGCGAGGACACATTAAATTGATTTTTTAAAATAGCAAAGACATGATCTATAATTTGACAAAAGTTTACTATTTAAAGTACATGCTGTTCCTTTTAACTTTAAATCCATCAAGGAATCCTAAAAAATTGATCATAGTTTCCAAAAAAGGGGTGTGGGGGGGGGCAGTTCTTGAGAACTAAATCAGCTCATTAGAATGATTTCTAAATGTGAAACTGAAGACTGGAACATGGCCTCCTGAATCCACAGGAATAAAACACATCATATTAAAAATATAAAACTATAATAATAAAATGGAATATGTAATAATATTTTACAATACCACTGTTTTACTGTATTTGTGATCAAATGAAATCAGCCTTGGTAACTTTTTCCAAAAAAAAAAAAAAAGAGAAAAAAAAATGACCCACACTTTTGAACATGATCATCGTTTATTAAAATATTAACATGTATAGTACTTCTGTTCATTTTTTCATTCAGAATTTTTATTCAGCCCTATTTTTATTCAGATAACTAAGATACTAATGAGTTTACAGACTAATATGGTGTTAATGACAGCATGTTTGTGTGTTTGTTGTACGAGAGCATGTGCGCGAGAGAGGTGTGGAAGAAAGCACTGCTTAAGTTAGGCCTTGTTACCAGCAGTGTGGGAGAAACCCCTGGATGTGTCCACAGCCAATACACATGACTACAGAGCACCAGGATGGAGCACGGTCCATACTGAGTGGGGTACAAATTCCCACCAAAACCGTGAATTGCACAAAAATATAGAAGAGTGAAAATGGGGGTTTTGAGGATAAAAGAAGCTTAAAAGGATCCGGTCAACTTTCCTATGTGGGTGTTCATTTTATATTTTACAGACAATGTTCCTTTAAAAGCCAGCACCTGGAAATCCCATTAGATGTGCATATAAAATCTCCCATGATTAATAGTATATGAGGCAGGGCTGGGTTGGGGGGTACCAACATGTGGACCGCAGGACTCCTCCTCTGCAAGCTCACGTTACACTCCATATACTTGCTACTCTTTCCCACCTAAGCGTTTAAAAAGGAGGAGGGATCGCTTGTCAGGAATGTCTCAGAACTGTGAAAAGAGCGTGTAGAGCTGAGAGTGGATGTAGTGGGTCAGGCTGAAAGCTGAATGAGAGAGTGTGTGAGCTGATGTTTTACACCAGACTAACGGAAAGGCGGTCTGCTTTCAAACATCTGCTTATTGATTTGCAAAGGTGGACTTTGAGGCGTTGATGTGCACATGCTGAAGTGGATATTTCCCACGTTGACTTGCACCAGAACCAAAAAGCTGCATCTCTGAGGACACCTACTCTGTGCTGTGTGCTCTTCAGCATGGATCAGCCAGCCAGCAGTTGCATGCGGAGCCCTCATACGGGCAGCGCTCTGTGGGGATGCATCAGGAGCCCCCATTCAGGAGGGTCCGGAGCCGGGCTGCAGCCCTACCAGCAGGCCCCATTCGCCCTGCACCAGAAGCACGATTTCCTGGCCTACACAGACTTCTCCCTGGTGTCGGCGCCGCACGCTTACCCTCGTGAGGACAGACTGTATCCAGAGGCTCATGGCGGGTACCAGCGGACAGAGTGGCAGTTCTCTCCTTGTGAACCCAGAGGCAGAGGGCAGGAGCCGTGCCAGGGGGCGGCAGAAGCGGTGGGAGCTGAATTGGACAGTGCAGGGGGAGACAGGCTGCCTGGAGCAGTCACAGCATGTCTTGAGGGAGAATACTCTCCTCAAAGTGTGCCAGCGGTTGACACAGAGAAAAAAAGCTCTAAGCGGAAAAGAGAAATCACAGGTGAGTCATTTAGGCAAGAGTGAATGAGATATGAGGCAATGGCTGGAGTGATTCCCTCCGAATCATGTGAAGCCTGCTCAGAAATTGAAGCGCTTTATGTAAAACATTTAACTTAGCATCAGTTGTGCACAAAATTCAGTGTAAGGGTTGCCGTTGCTGTGGTTATAGCGATAGTGGTCTGTCTTTATCCAAAAATGAAAATTCTGTGATCATTTACTCACATTCTCGTCATTTTAAACCTGGATGACTTTCTTTCTTCTGTGTCAAACAAAAAAAGATCAATTATGGATGAAACCCACTGACATTCATTGTATGGGTAAGAAACACTTTTCCTTTTTTAATTTCGCCAAATGATGAAATTATTGGGGGTGAATGATGACAGAATTTTCATTTTTGATATTCTATTTAAAACCCCTCACAGCAATCATGCACATGAAGGATGACCTATAACACATTATTTTGTGAATATTATTCTGCAGTTGTTTCCTTCTATTGTTGAAGGCTCTTAGGTAAAGTTCAGCTTTAAAGTGTTTGCTTTTGTTTTCAAATCATCTGTCTGGCAGTTTTGACATTCAGTAACATCTGTCACATTTTCTCAACACAGATCTTATTTTCTCAGATATTTTGATTCAAATGAAAGATGTAAAAGATCTAAAATGGAAAATTTCCAACAAAAGAATCAGATTTTGTTGTCATGGACTGTATATGAATAAGTGGATATCTGTGTTATGAATCTCTTCATGTCTAATATACTGGACTTCCAAAAGAAAAGATTTTCAAAAATGAAGCCAGCATCTTCTGTCTAGTATCAGAAGTGTCATATTACTGCAACTGAGTCATAAAAGGTATATTATTATTAAAATTACCTTTACAGCACCCCGATAGTGTTCTCTGAATCATAATGTAAAGTTTTGTGCTAAAAGTTCAAATTTACCATGTTTACAGTACACCTTAATAAATCTAGGTTTTGATGAGTCCTACAGTTTCTGGCTAATGATATCCATATCTACGTAACTTTTGTAATGAACGCTCTCCATATTTCCACGCTATTCTGAGAGGAGGAAAAGTGAACCTCAGTGTTTGTGGCACATCTGGTGCATTAATTTCATCTCTCAGCCTTTCTGTGGAAACTGAGACCGCTTTTCTGGAATCAGGGAAAATTTCTTGAAGATAAATACATTTCTCCATTAGGGCTTTGTATAGCATTGGCCAAAACAGGAAGACAATATTCGTTATGAGTGGCATTTAAAAATGATTAGTTCAAATCCATATCCCATGCCTTCTGCTACAACAATGCATCCAGGCCTCATGGTATAATGTGGGGAATAAATATACCCTTTCCTTCTCTAAGTTACCTTAATGTAACCCTACATCACTTGCGGTCGAAACAAGCCAGACCACGTCTGTAATATAGCTTGCCTGTGATCCCACATCTACATTCTTATCCATTGACATTTTCCTGTCGTTAAGCAGTAACAGGATCTCCATAGAACACACTCTCCATTTGACTGCAGAGAAATTCACCATCATGAAAATATTCATCACCGAGGTTGAAGTTTAAGCGCACATTAATATGTGGGAAGGTGTTGGTGTACATGATAGAACGACGGTGTGAGAATTTTGGCAAGGAAATGATAATCAAATCTGGTAGTGATTATGTTTTCAGCAATTATTTTATTTAATTTTTTTTACCTAAAATGACAAGCAGACACTCAATGACTGCATGAAATTGTAAACAGATGTGATATTCGCTCCCAAAATGAATTCTGAATCACGAAGTATGTGCTCATCATTTTTCTTTCTCTTACATCACAGGTCTGCAGGTTATTTCAGTTTAGAGAAGTAAAATTGTCATAGAAAATGATTCAATAACATAAATTGAGACAACAGAAGCAAAATTTTATAAAAATTTGGAGTGAAAAGAAATTGTATTTAAATATACTGTATATGTTATGTGTGTGTAAATATATTTTTTCTGCTCTTCTGTTAGTTGTCTTTTAAAGATTATTAGTATGTGTTGAATATGTGTTGAACACATTTATAGACAGTCAATTTTACTGTTCCCTTTTGTTTTGTAACTGACAATAACTGGCGAAAAATTAAGCTTGTCAATTAATCTTGACTTCATTTGGTTAAATTACTTTAGTGCCTTCTACATAAAATGCCAAATGCCCACCAGACACCCCACCTGGGGGAGAGGTTGCTCCCTAAATGTTTATGGGCTTTTGCTGGGGAAATTTATTGGAGTCTGTTTTTTTGGAGCATGCACATACACACAGTGCCAGGTGTTTCTCCCCCAACCTGCCACCACCTTTCCATTTATTACCCTCGGCAGTGTATTTAAATGAACAGGACTTTAATGACGATAATAACGCGCCTTCTAAAAGGAACAGAGGCTACAGGTTGCCATATGTGAGAAAGTACTTGTCTCACTTTCCCACTCACATCTGGCAGTCCAGTCCATTTCACAGTCTGGCCAAGATCTGGTGAACATGAAGCATGAATTCTCACATTGACAAATTAAAGTCATTTCGCAGAAATTGCATCAGCTTTCTTTCAGTGCTACCGGTTCTAATATGCACCGTATAAAGGGTCACAAGGTTGGAATAACTAATTAAACATAAATGCATGTTGAAGAAAAATGTTTTTCAGTGTCAGGGAATATATAAAGCACAGACTCACACTCTGAGATTTCAGCTAGACCCATCCGAGCCTTTGTTCTTTTGTTAGCGGATTTAACAATGTTCCGGTGCATTCCTTGCTAACTTGAGTCCTCTGTGGTCAGTTGTGGCCCCAACAACCCCCAAACTCCCGGCACCCTGTGATCTGAACTGAGCCCAGTGCAAATGTGTGCCCTGTGTGGCCCACAAAATGCCTTGTAACCATGTTTTAATGCAGACACAGTTTTAAACTTAACATGCATGAAAACACACGCCGCTCCTGGGGGAGCTGAACTTCAGTGTTGCATTTGAGTTTATTATTTTTTAAAGGAATAGTTGAAAATTCTGTAATCATTTACTCAACCTCATGTCATTCCAAACCTGCACAACTTTCTTTTTTCTGTGGAACAAAAAAGAAGAAATTTTGATATGTTTTGACAAATGTGCCTATTGAGAATGACAGTCAATAGGGTCCAAAACTACATTAGACCTACAAACCCCACAAAATATCTTCTTGTATGTTCCACTGAGTAAAGTCTGGTGAGCTATTCTTTTAAATAAACCTGTTTAATAAATGTTTGCTTTAAAAAATGAATTAATTGTCTCAGATCACAAAACTAATGCTAACTAGTCTCTTTTTCCTTTGTATCCTCTAGATATTCAGGACTCAAGCTTCAAAGCAGACTCGAACTGCAAGGCCAGAAAGGAACGTACTGCCTTTACCAAGGAGCAACTCCGGGAGCTGGAAGCCGAATTCACCCACCACAACTACTTGACCCGCCTGCGACGCTACGAGATCGCTGTCAACCTTGACCTCACTGAGAGACAGGTACAAAAGATACTTCAGCTCATGCTAGTGGTATTTTTGGCTGAAAACAGTGAAGAAAACACTCATTCATCAAGTCTAAATGAGTCTGTGTGAAATATGATTGACAATACCGAAGCAGAGCCGTCATCCCATCAATCCCTGACTTCGCCCTTCAGCGATTTCGGACTAGGCTCTTTTTTTCTTAGGCTCTGACCACACTAAGGTTGGTCCTTGATGGTTTTCCCAGGCCTGAGTCCCAAGCATATGCCAGATCCCAGTACAACCCTGGGCTTCTCCCGAATCCCTTTGCAACTCTTTCTCCACTTTTTCCGACGCATCCTACATATCTTGGCAGTCCGCCACCCTTTACTTTCAAAATGAGTGGCAGACAGATTCAGTCAAGAAAGAGCATGTAAAAATAGTGTGGGAACAGATGGTCCATGTTCCTGTGTTTCCACAGGGAGCAAAGGAAGCACAAGGGTCACAGACTTGCGTTCCTCAGAGCTTAGCCGTCAAAAATAATGTCACAAATCTCTTGATTTGCTGGCTGCAGAATTATTTCAAATCACTCAAGAGAGTATGTGTTTATTCTCAACATCATTTCAAGACAGTTTTAATGCATCATCGTTTTTATTCACAGGTGAAAGTGTGGTTTCAAAACAGACGGATGAAGTGGAAAAGAGTGAAAGGAGGACAGCCTGCATCTCCTCATGACCTTGAAGCAGATGAGTTGGACTCCGCCGCATCGCCCAGCTCCGAGTAAAGCTCCGATCTAGACATTTTCTCATATTTACAGTCACCCAACTCACCCCGGCCATACACACGATGTCCAATTTTTCACTAGTCTTTCCACGTATCACGTTACACTGCTTCATGGACAAAAGCGTCCGTGCTTCCTGTTGCTCTTTTCGCTCAGATGACTAATTATCAACAGAGCTTCAACGGCTTGGAAGCGCCATCCACTTTCAGTCCACGTTTCACTTTCATTCATAAACAGATCGAGTGAAATCAGAGGCCTATAAAAACCCAATTACTCACGTGTAAAAACATTTTATATTAATTGTTCATGCCCTGGTTTAATAGCTTTGACCTCCAGCCGTGACGCCATGATGTAGGTCTTTCACACTGTGGTGATGGTGTGTGAACCCTGATCAGAAACACCTGTAAAGCTCCACAGAATGACTAGACGGTCTCAGGATCACGGCAAACCACCAAAGCATCGATATCACGTCTTCATTTCTTCGCTAAATTGTGTTGTCAGTTTGCTCTTAGAATAAACCGGTTCCCTTGATGGATTTTTTTTACCTCTCTTTTTATATGAAATTAATAAAACACAGATGTTGCATAAAAATGAGAAAAAAAATAAATAATCTGAAAACATAAAAAACGAAATGTGATTATTTGTTCTTCTGATCTCATTTGAATTGTATTACGGACAATTTTATACTGACACCCTTTGGCGTGGAGGCAGCATTACACCACAAGCATGCATAAATTTCATAAATAGAAGATAAATATCAACAGCAATCAGTTATATGAGATTTAAAACTATTGTACTGGTTTGCGTGACATGAACACATTTGAAATAGATTCATGATCCAAGATGGCTTGTTTCATTATCATTAAAGGGATAGATGGTGTGTAGCAGCATTTACACACCATCATGTAGACTTTTTTATTCTCAAAAGACAAAAGAAGATATTTTGAAGAATGTTTTAGCTGTTTTCACTTATAAAATAAATGACTTTAATTGTGTGGACAAAAGTAGTTCTTCACACAGAAGAAAGGAGAATTTAAGTCATACAGTTTGGAATGACATGAGGGAGAGTGAATAAAACAGATTTTTAATTTTTTGGGTGAACTATGCCTTTAAGCAAAATAATAATCTTCCAGAAAGCTCTCAAAGCTCTGGTGAAAGTGCAATGCTTGGGATCAACTCCACTCTTAGCCCCGAAGTTTTAAAGGAAGCATCTGGATGGGCCCGAAAATCGATTTCAACCAGAACTTAGACCGGCCCATATGGGGGCGATTCACACCAGAAGTCTGGAGAGTGACCGCTGGTGTAGTGCTGTGAAGAATAATAGGTGGGTAGGAGTGAAAAGATGACTTCTCAAGTACAGGATGTTGTTGTAGCAGGTAGCCAGTCATCCAATTTCCTGCTTCACAAAGAAAACAGTGGTAAAGGATCCAGGGTCCAGGCACTCACAATGGTGGACCTATACTCTGGCTGGCCGACAGGCCAAACAAAGACAGGAGAGGTGAGTGGCCTGTGAGGTGAACCGGCGCAGGAATCATTCCAAACACACCCATGATGGGGTTAAGACCCTCAGTGCTGCTGACCTTGTGCCGTCTCGGCTTGCTTTCCACCATTACATGCACTATTATTGCTTTTTTAGTAATGACTATGAAAATAAGCCATGCATATAAACTTAATTATGATATTAGAGCCCCTAATAAAAGCACACTATATTGGTCCATTTACACCTGTGACGTTTACTAAAATAACACAGTAGGGGATTTATTCTTAAAGACACATTCAAATACACATTATTTAAACAGAACCATACTGGTTTGTTTCATTTTGGCCCCCCCAAAAAATAGCATGTTGAGTAACGTGATCTTGAGTACTAGCACTCGTTTGCCCGGTGACTTCATTTAGATGAGGATTCTCTTGGGATAAAATGGAGAGAGGAAACAAGAGAAAGAAAGACAGATTGTAGAGAAGTCTGGTCTACTGAACAGGATCAACGCTCACAGCTCAGACTGAAAGTTAACTAAAAAAAAAAACAGAAGACAAGGTAGGGCAGTTTCATCATTCTGTGGCTGAGCTCTCGATGACGAATGTACATTTCAGTAAGAGGCATTTTAAAGTAGCTCTTGACTGTAACCTTTTTGTGGCCAGCAAAACAATGAGACAAAAAATATATTCGTTTAGCTATGCAACAAGAGATTTAGCCTGCAATGCAACTGCATTTCATATTGCTCAGATACAATAAATATGGTAGAAACACATAAAGAGGCTGGTGATGTTTGGTGTTTTGTGGGGTGGGTGGGGGTGTGATGGATAGCCGGAGGTGTGCAGGTCAGATCTATGAGCCGGCTGCAGAATTATAGCATGACTCGCAGGCAAGGCTTCAGTGCTGTGGCCCATCTGTATGGTGTTATTGTTTACTGAGGCAACATTTCACTCTGACATCAAAGCTTCATGACCCTCCACACAGCTCAGCTATGCTACCATAAGCCTTGCCAAACTACATTTTTGATAACTACACTTTTTTACTGGCAACTTTTTTATGGGAAAAGCATAAGTATTTAGCATTTTAAGCATTACAAGACCAAAACTGAATAACATTAAACATATGATTTCTTACTTCTAAGTAGGCTAGATGAAAATTGCACAATATTATTTACTTCTGGTTTACAAAATAAAAGTCAGTACTATTATCAATCTATTTTTGTTCAGTATAAAATTAATTATGAAATTAATAAATTCTTCCATAAGACTTATCTTTATTTTTAATAATTTATTTTCTTTTTTCAGTTATTTATTAGTTTATTTGTGCTATCACATATATTAGACACATTGTAACAATAAAAATGCCTTTCATGACATTAATAAATTCTTCCATAGTAGGTGCGTTTATTTTAAACACTATTATTAATTATTTCTTTCATACACATATCTTATTTATTTATTTACTCATTTATTTGTTTGTTTGTTTATGCTGTTAGAGCCATTATACCTCAGAAACCTTTCATGACACCAATACATTATTCCATAGTAAGTATAATTATTTTTATTCACTTGGATTATAATCTTTTTGTACTGATCTTTTTGTATTTATTTATTGCTATTCAGTCGATCAGTCATCATACCTAATGAGGTTTAATGTAAAAAAAAATATTCAAAGTTGTAATTAAAACAAAGATTATCAGAATATGTTTTACAAGAAAATACTATTTCAGTTATTCTACTTTAAAAAATTGTTTAATTTAATGCCTTACTTGTTTTTTTGTAATTGTTTGCGAAATTTACCAGTTAATTACTCAGATATTTTTCAATTTCTTTCAGTGTTGTTAAGAATAAAAAAATATTACAATTTCCTTGTATGTACTAAAATATTTAGGACTAAAAAGATGTCTAGTTAATTGAACGAACAAATGAATGAACAAACGAGTGAACGAATGAACAAATCAATCAATCAATCAGTTTGTTCTTACAGTCAGTAATGATCAGTTACCAGAATCAGTCTTTAATATCATGAGCTTTTATTACATAGCAGTACAGAGACTCAGAGGATCAAACCATTGAGCCATGAAGTAACATAATAAAACTAGTCTGCAGTTTTTCTCTGACAGCCATCTCTACACTATTGTCCTAAGAGAACCTGCTAATTTACTCTAGTTCCTGTCTTTACAGAACTGTCTGATATCTGCTCCCTTGTCTCGGGAAGAAACTGCTGGGAAGGAGGGGAGGAAGAAACAGAGGAAATGTGTGATAGCTTCCGCACATCCTCCCAAGACAGTACTTCCACTAGGAAAAAGTAGAAGAAAAATGCACGTGTATTGCCTGTTCAGGTGTGTGTGCATGTGCATATGTGTGTGTGAGAATCTTTTGAAACCGCTTCTATTTAGAGGATGTGGTCAGCGAAGATCTGCGCCCCCCAAATGTCCCTGTAATGATTAGTGATCCCCTCAGGAGAAGTAAATCTCAGAGTTTCATTGCACAATCATTCAAGATGGGCCAGAGACATGCAGTGCAGTTTTAAATTATGCAGGACTTCCTGCCATCTTCCTTTGACAGCTCTTATAACCCAAAGTAGAGAGGAAATTTTATTTGAATCTACTAAAATTAATCTCCTTTGTTGTTTGTTAGTAGTTTGGACTGACCATTTACTATACCTCACAGCAGGAAAGAAACAGGAAGGACCTGGTCACAGCGCCCCATGAATAATCTAAAACGGAACATAAAAATCACTGCTTGACCGTGATGGTTTGTAGCATGGTAGAAGACTAATTAGGTACGCAGGAGCTAAACCATTGAGGGCCTTATAGGTAAGTAATAATATTCTGTAACTGATAAGGAACTTAATAGGTAGCCAGTGCAGAGACTGTAGTATTGGGGAAATATGATAATATTTTCTTGACCTGGTAAGGACTCTAGCTGCTGCATTTTGGACTACCTGTAGCTAGTTTATTGAAGATGCAGGACAACCACCTAGCAGTGCATTACAATAGTCCAGTCTAGAGGTCATGGATGCATGAACTAGCTCTTCTGCATCAGAAACAGGTAACATGTTTCGTAGCTTGGCAATGTTTCTAAGATGGAAGAATGCTGTTTTTGTAACATGGGAAAATGGTTTTCAAAAGACAAGTTGCTGTCTAATATAACACCCAGATTTTTGACTGTAGAGGAAGTAACAGCACATCTGTCTAGTTGCAAATTGTAATCTATGAGATTCTGTGTACTGTTTTTTGGTCCAATAAGTAACATCTCTGTCTTATCTGAATTTAATAGGAGAAAATTATTGGTCATCCAATCTTTTACATTTTTAACACACTCTGTTAGCTTAGATAATTTAGAAGTTTCATCTGATCTCGTTGAGATATATAGTTAAGTATCATCAGCATAACAGTGGAAACTAATTCCATATTTTCTAATAATATTACCAAGGGGAAACATCTATATTGAAAATAGCAGAGGACCTAGTTCCATATTTTCTGGCACCTTTTGTATTTTGTTAAAAGAATATATTTTTTGGGTATAATATAATTTTTTTGTCTAAGTAAGCTCTGTCAATAAAATTACTAAAAATTTATTTTAATTTATTTTAATTTAATCTAACAATTCTTCAGTAACAAATAACCATGTGCAAATGGCAGCCCATAGTGGAGAACCACAGCAGCTATCCATCAGCTACGCTGTTTCAGTCTACCTCCTCCTGTCTCTCTCTCAGAGGTGTATCAGACACCAGACAGCCCTTACCAAACAAAAGAAGTCTTGTCTGATAGTTTCATCTGATCCGGTATCTGCCACAGCAGTTTAATACCCAATACAATTGATCCTGGCAGCTGAAGGTGCTGCCCCTGTAAGATCCCTGACTCAGTGAACCACAACCATCAGGATCTGCTACACCGAACAATAGACCCTCTTACTATAGCACAGACATATGATCAATAAAAGTTATTACCTCATTTTTTATCGTCTGCAGTAAAAGATGAGGGATCAACTGGTACATATTTTGAGAGGCTGAGAGATTAAGAGACATAGTATACATGTGTTTCAACATTCCCCAGATTCCTCCTTAAAATGATTGCTATTTTATTTTACATCTGGGGCTTTTGAATTCACAAACCCATTCAGGTCAAAACGATATAAAAATATATATATATCGTATACTTTCTAAAAAAAAAATTATGAATTATTTATTCATTGTTATTTTATTATATTTCCTTATTCAGTGTCAAATATTTGTATTATATAATGCATTATTAAGTATTATATGTTTGTCTTATTATTGGAATCTATCCAAGAGATTAGACATATATTGGAATCAAAAGAAATTCCAGATATTTATAGATGCACGTTCTGGAAAACAGCAAGTGTAGCACCTAGAAAACAGTTTCAAGATAGATAGATAGATAGATAGATAGATAGATCTTTCTCCCCTCTAAATTCAGCAGTTAGCTAATTCTACTGGAAAGAGAATACTTGATGGAATCCAAAATCTTTTGGAAGATCAATCGTTTTATGCGACTGGATAAACCCTTGTTTGGATAAAAGATTGAACTGCTTGATTGTGTAAGGTCTAATGTGAGCATGTGTGTCTGTGTAAATGGGCACTGGAGGACCTTGTTCAGGGTCGGCTTACTCAACATCACTCAGCTCGCTAAAACTATGGGAACACTTTGGGTAGGGGAAGTAAACTTCATGCAAGAGCTCCATTTAAAAATAAAGCCACAGGAGCTTTAAGCACATGCAATTCAGACCAAGAAGTCAAGGTTTTGCCTGTTAGCATGGGCCAATTAACCCCTGCTGGTAAGATGATGTAAGTACACCATTCGAAAAAGCTTCTTTCTCCATTGTAGGCCATTCAGAAGTAACATCAAAATCACAAATATTTCATTGGTGTACTTGAGTCTTGTGGATTATTGCATCAGCTTGTATCAGCTGTTTGGACTCTCATTCTGATGCCATCCATTCACTGCAGATGATCCACTGGTGAGCAAGTGATGTAATGCTAAATTTCTCCAAATCTGTTCAGATGAAGAAACAAACTCAGATACATCTTGGAGTGAGTAAGGGTGAGTACTTGTTTTTAACATAATTTACTTATTTTAGATTTCCCACCCAGGAAACTAGACTAAATATCTTATGTCGTTTTGCTTATGGTTAGAGAGTCGGACTCCCAATCGAAGGGTTGTGAGTTCGAGTCTCGGGCCGGCAGGAATTGTGGGTGGGGGGAGTGCATGTACAGTTCTCTCTCCACCTTCAATACCATGACTTAGGTGCCCTTGAGCAAGGCATCGAACCCCCAACTGCTCCCCGGGCGCCGCAGCATAAAATGGCTGCCCACTGCTCTGGGTGTGTGTTCACAGTGTGTGTGTGTGTGTTCACTGCTCTGTGTGTGTGTGCACTTCGGATGGGTTAAATGCAGAGCACAAATTCTGAGTATGGGTCACCATACTTGGCTGAATGTCACGTCACTTTTTTCACTTTCAAAGTTGGAACTGCCCAACTTTATAGAAACAACCATTGATCACAGACCCATTGTAGGCTAGTCTGCAGGTTCAGGAAACAGTGCTCCATAAAATGTGTCACACAGCGTCACACACTGCGGGCTAGAGTGAGGAAAGGCTGGCGGATGTGAGAACGGCGCAGCCGGCAGATTCGATGAAGGACACATGTGACGACCCCGTACAGGACTCTACTTCGTCCATGGTGAAAGCCGATCCGGCGATCCACAGTGTGAAGTTGATGTATTTCCTCAGCGACCAACACAGATCAGCTTTTGGCATCATGAAGCAGATATCATCCTCTTTTAGAAGTCCAAACAAAGTAGTTTCGCTTTCACAAAGAAACACAGCGTCTTCACAACATGGCGTTGCGGCAACAACAATATTTCAGTGAGAATAAAAGTTACTCCTTCTTCCTTTGTGTAAACACTTGGGCAGTGTTATGCAAATCTTCCCACACAGTGACATAGACATGTGGGGGCGTGTTTAAATGAGGCCTTTTAGGAGGGCGTGGATGACTCTTAACTTTTATAAATAATATCTCTTTGGATTTGAGACTTTAGTCTTTGCAACTTTACAGATCTCCTTTATGCACCAATAGCTTGCAACACTCCAAAGAGAAAGGAAAACTTGAAATCGCATTAAATGTCCCCTTAAACATCTATCCTATCCATATATCCTATTAATCTATGGATTTTCTTTCTTTAAAATCAATAAGAAAAGTTTCCTAAATTGAAAAATAATTCATATACAATTTAAAACAATTTACTAAATCAAAAGACTAGAACTGACTTTGCAGGTGCATTTATGTACAGATTTTAAATATAAGCTTTATATGTCTGACTGCACTGTTACTTGCTGTCTTGTTCAAAAGGTTTTCCTCTTCTGCTTTCAAGAGTTGGCTTGACTTGGAGATTTTAGCCCTTTTGAAGTATTAAAGAATGTGAATTATATACTTCATCTGCTCAACACACTCCCCTATTTTCCCCTCTTCTAACCACCCCCACACTCAGACTCCATCTCCCATAAGGCCATGGGCGGGGGGCTGGGGGTGGCGATGGCTGAGCTGTGGCGTGACAGGCTGGGATTTCTGGAGTCTTAACACTGTCTTTCATCAGCATGGTGCTCCTGGGCCTGGAGTTGGGTTTCAGTCCGAGTCTGTGTCTGCGGCACGTGGGAGGAGGATTTCTAACACATGGATCCCGTTCCCACCGAACAATGAATGTCCTGTCGGTTCGCACTCCCTCACTGGGACGGTATGGCTGTGATGTCACAGCACATGAGCCCACCCATTCTTCACAAGCTAAATCCCAGACATGCATACACCAGCAGCACCGCCGCACTGAGCTGGCTCTAATTAACACCTGCTTTCACGAGCATGTTCCCCCCTGGCCAGGGTAAGCTGTTTGGTCTGGGCAGGATTAGCGTGTGAGCGGTGGTAATGCCAGGCCTGTGTGTCTCGCTCACGTCTGTTGGATACTGAGCTGCATGGAGCAGACAAACACAGCTCAAGTTTTAGACACAAGCGGCTGGAATTGTCCCTATGGGGGCAACCTTCTTGGCCTGCTGCCTACCAGTTACTGACCGTGCCAACAAGCTTGCCACAACTGCAATCCAGTTCTTTTATGAAAGAATTAACCTTTTTAATGAGGATTAGACATTTCGTTTGTTTTGGTTTTCATTTTATTCCATTAGAATTTTGACTTTATCATTAATGTTGAAGCAACATTTGCATCATGCTACGCATATATACACTACTTTCCAAATCAAATGTAAGATGATTTATTGTTGTTATTTTTAAAGGAATTATTCAGCAAGGATGCATTAAACTGATTAAAAGTGATAGAAATGTTTGTAACATTACATATGCTTTCATATTTCAATAAATGCTGTTCTTTTGCACGTTATATTTAAGGAATCCTGGAAAAAACATATCACGGATTCCTCAAATATATTAAGCACAACAGATTTCAATTTTACTGATAATAAGTAATGTTTCTTGAGTGCCAGATCATGTTGAAATGATTTCTGAAGGATTATATATATATATATATATATATATATATATATGTATATGTATATATATATGTATATAATTATTAGGAACACCATACTAATACTGTGTTTGACCCCCTTTCGCCATCAGAACTGCCTTAATTCTATGTGGCATTGATTCAACAAGTTGCTGAAAGCATTCTTTAGAAATGTTGGCCCATATTGATAGGATAGCATCTTGCAGTTGATGGAGATTTGTGGGATGCACATCCAGGGCTCAAAGCTCCCGTTCCACCACATCCCAAAGATGCTCTATTGGGTTGAGATCTGGTGACTGTGGGGGCCATTTTAGTACACTGTGAACTCATTGTCATGTTCAAGAAACCAATTTGAAATGATTCGAGCTTTGTGACATGGTGCATTATCCTGCTGGAAGTAGCCATCAGAGGATGGGTACATGGTGGTCATAAAGGGATGGACATGGTCAGAAACAATGCTCAGGTAGGCCGTGGCATTTAAACGATGCCCAATTGGCACTAAGGGGCCTAAAGTGTGCCAAGAAAACATCCCCCACACCATTACACCACCACCAGCAGCCTGCACAGGCATGATGGATCCATGTTCTCATTCTGTTTACATCAAATTCTGACTCTACCATCTGAATGTCTCAACAGAAATCGAGACTCATCAGACCAGGCAACATTTTTTCCAGTCTTCAACTGTCCAATTTTGGTGAGCTCGTGCAAATTGTAGCCTCTTTTTCCTATTTTTAGTGGAGATGAGTGGTACCCGGTGGGGTCTTCTGCTGTTGTAGCCCATCCGCCTCAAGGTTGTGAGTGTTGTGGCTTCACAAATGCTTTGCTGCATACCTCGGTTGTAACTAGTGGTTATTTCAGTCAAAGTTGCTCTTCTATCAACTTGAATCAGTCGCCCCATTCTCCTCTGACCTCTAGCATCAACAAGGCATTTTCGCCCACAGGACTGCCTCATACTGGATGTATTTTGTTTTTCCCTTTTCACACCATTCTTTGTAAACCCTAGAAATGGTTGTGCGTGAAAATCCCAGTAATTGAGCAGATTGTGAAATACTCAGACCGGCCCGTCTGGCACCAACAACCATGCCATGCTCAAAATTGCTTAAATCACCTTTCTTTTCCATTATGAAATTCAGTTTGGAATTCAGGAGATTGTCTTGACCAGGACCACACCCCTTAATTCATTGAAGCAACTGCCATGTGATTGGATAATTGCATTAATGAGAAATTGAACAGGTGTTCCTAGTAATCCTTTTGGCGAGTGTATATATATATATTAATTTAAATAACTAAGAATATTTATATGGAAGTTTCATTGTATCACATGTAATTAATATGTAAATATAATAATATGATTTACATACTAAATCCATCAAGAACTCCAATACAATCTAGTTTTAAAATGTTCATGAGTCGTGACAGATATCACTACTTGCATCACTGACATTTTTTTATCAGATGTTTGCATAAAATTGAGCATTTCTCAACTTTGTGTACTTTCCTCTGTTCACAGTCAACCCCAAAAATTCATAAATGCCCAGTCTGTGCCAGTGGACACCTGCTGTTATATTTTTTGAAATTCAAGGAATTGATACTTTCTCTCGCTCTAGGATCACCCCAAAGTAAAAAACCTGGAGTAGTGTCATTACAAAGCATCCTCTGTACATTGCTAAGCAACAACATTTTTAATTGGTGGAGAAAAAAAAATTATAATCTAACTGACCAAATTTGAAACATAAGTGACTCAATATTAACTTAACTTGTTTATAGAACTGTTGCATAGAATCAATAAAAACCTTGAAAACATTCAGTATAACAGCACTTGTGTGATATTTCTTAAATGTGACATAATAGCTGTAAGGTCACACAGCAAATGTCAACATGGATTCTCATTAGTGATAATAACAACAGAAGCCTGACAACACAATTAGCCTTTAAGTTGTAAAAAGATCAACAAACAACATATCAGTTTCATATAAGACAGCAGGACTGGCACTGTCCTCAGATTTCTCCTCTTTGAGAAAAACATTCAGAACTTGTCTGAACAAATCAAATTAGTCTTTGGTCCTGTCCCATGAGCACACTATGTTGGCGGCTTTCTCTGGCATCAATCAGAGACTCTCGTTCTCTGGTCAGCGCCTCCTCTGGTATGAAATGAGACATCTGAGAACTTTGAGAACTTTTGGGAAAACAACAGGCAGAGGTCAGAGCAGAGCTCAAGGATTGAATGAGTCGCGCTGAGGATTGTGTGCCGGAGAAAAGCGAATCAAACCCACTGGGGCACTGAGAACATGTTGCATGCTGCGTGGAGGATGTAGCCTACACATACATACACACATTTACCTTACATTTAAATTGGGACTTTCCATTGACATATGCAGTTCTTAATACAAACAAATGAAAATCTCCAAAGTGAAAGATTTGCCCATACAGATTTCACAGTGGGTTCTAGTTCTCGTTCACACGGTTTCGTCATGTTGACCTGCAGAAAGCTGTTTGGTTTGAAAGTGGCTTTATACATCACTACACTATTGACAACAGACGATGGACCTCTTTGCCTATACTAATTCTATCACAATTTTTGCATCTTAATTCAGTGAGAATAGGGAAGTCTAAACCACAACTATAATGGTAACAAGAAACAATATCACTGTGTTCAGATTAAAAATTAATTTTTCCAGCTGCTGAGTGATAAACCATAGACAGCCAATCAGTATTCAGTGGACCTTAAAGAGTTCAAAAATTTTAAGCAGTAGAAGTATGTAATGGTAGCTTGTTTTTATAATAAACAGAATATTATTATCCACTGGTGTGGATGCTAGTACAGTTATTGTTATAGCTACTGTATCATTCTTGGTCTGAGCTGGCCCTAAAGAGATAGTTCACCCAAAAATGAAAATTCTGTCTGTAATTACTCACCCTCATGTCGCTCCAAACCCGTAAGGCCATCTACGGATAACAAATAAACATATTTTAGATAATATCCGGTAGCTTTCTGACCCTGGCAGCAATGGAACTACCACATTCAAGACTCAGAAAGGTAGTAAGGACATTGTTAAAATACTCCATGAGACATCAGTGGCTCAACTGCAATTTTATGAACCTACAAGAATACTTTTTATGTGCTGAGAAAACAAAAATAACAACTATTTCTTCTCTTTTGTGTTAGTCTTCCACAGACATTCATGACATGTTCTATGCAGGGTCAGAAAGCTCACGGTTTTCATCAAAAATATCCTAATTCGTGTTCCGAAGATAAACAAAAGGTCTTACAGGTTTGGAATGGCATGAGGGTGAGTAATTAATGACATTTTTTTTTGGGTGGGGGGGTGAACTATCCCTTTAAAATCCAATAGTCTTATTTATGTAAATAAGCAGCAAGGCCTGTTCACTTTTATACAGTATATACATATATTTGTTCCCTTTCAAATTTTGTCAGATCAGTAAGCAGTAAAGGCACATGACAGCTGGACATAATCCTGCCGCTCGGAACAGCCTTTTGATACACTACAAACCCAGCCTTTGATTTTAATAACACTGCTGTAAATTAGCTTGAGAGGGGAACAAGATCCTATATGCTGTCTGCAACCCCTTTTCCACTTGTCTCCATCCACCACACCATCAGGCCTGTGCTCCCCAGTCACCTGCTTTCATTTCCCCCAGACCATATGAACGAAAGACAGGAAATCTACCCTTGCAGTGATTACAGTGAAATTTGTCCGAGTCTGAAGAGGAAGTCTAAGCAGCAGTCTAACCAGCTCCTGCCAGGCGACCGGTTTTCAGAGCAGACGCTGGCTTTATTAAAACATAGTCCATCTCAATCAAACACCACTCATCTCATCCAAGCTTTATGAATCTGGCCCACTGCATTCTGGGTTTATCCACAAGTGTGCTGTTTGGTAATACCCTACTTTCTATCTACCAAGTCTCTGTATTTTCTTCTAAGCTTGGTCCTGAAGTGATTTTACCCCACTTTTAATCTGTCTTTCAGTTTGACTCACAGTTTACAAGCAACTCCAGATTGTTCTCATTTAGCAGTGAAGATCTGACCCTTGACCTACGCAGATTGCTCTCTCCTCTCAATCATTTTCACTCTGCCTTTTACAACTCACAGCAGCTGGTCTGGCCCTGGTGTCCTCATGGGATTGTTCTGGAGAGGTAAAAGAAGAGGCAAGGTAAGAGAGGGGAATGAAGAAAGCAAGAGTCTGAGTCACTGATTAAAGCTTACAGAGTTTACAGCTTTCAGAGACAAGTAGTTCGAAATTATATTTCTTTCATAATTATTTTCATAAATATATTAACTAATGACATAAATATTTCATAATTATATTAATTTAAGGTAGTGTATTTTTTTTTTTTTTTTTATCTATCTATCTATTTATTTATTTTTTTATTTTTAGGTAGTATCTCATATGTATAGGTTATTATATTATATTATATTATATTATATATTATATTATATTACCGTTCAAAATTTGGGGTAGTACGATTTTTTTTCTGTTTTTGAAAGAAAACCCTTATACTCACCAAGACTGTATTTATTTGATCAAAAATACAGTAAAACTGTGAAATATTATTACAATGTAAAATAATTTGTTTCTGTTTTAATACATTTTTTAAAATGTAATATATTCCTGTGATGTTAAAGTCATTTTTTGCCTTATATTTTTGTGCAAAGCGTGCTAATTAATAAATAAGTTCTATTTTATATTTAATTAAATTTATTTTAAATTGAAATATTTTCTTTACTGTCACTTTTAATCAATTTGTTTTCATACTTTCAATCCTTTGCTGAATAAAAGTATTTATATCTTTAAAATTTTAAACAGCAATATATAGTATATCAAATCTAGCCATGTTTTACACAATTTCTGTACTTTGAGACACAGTCAGACACAGTGGAGACCAAACAGACGGAAAAGGAGCCACACTCTCAGCAACACCTCATTTTGTCCCTTTTGAAGACCGGTAGACACTTTGGAGGAAATCTGATACACGGCAAAAACAACTATGAAGTCAGACTTTTATTTAAGGAGCTCGACTGCCGATCTCCGATATCCCAAGTGCTAGTGCGGAGCTGAGGGGAGGGAGGGGGGTTGTGGGTGAGGTTTGCTCTGTTGTTTTCTGAACGGCTGCCAGGAAAAGTTTAATGGCTATGGAATTTGGACAGGAAAAAAGCAGGCTGGAAGTTTCAGAGGAAGCAGGGATTTGTGGCTCACGCAGCACCTCTGTTTGTGTTCTTCTGGGTTGGCTCCACTTTGTGCTCCGCTTCTAGTGAGGAAGAGCGTCAAGCGCTTTTCCACGTATGAGTGCGGTGCCTCAGGAGAATACCTACCGGCGACATGCAGGCCACGGCCTATAGACCTCCACCCCTCACACACACACACACACACACACTGCTGGACAGTTCAGAGGTAGTGCTAAAACTAACATACTCACAAGCTCTAATTGAATACAATACAAATGCTCTGTTCCAAAAGCACATGATACTTTAACCTATTCCTCTATTGTTTTCAGAGAATGTGACTTTTTTGAACTTGACCTTTGAACTCAAGTTCCATCATGGGATGCAAAACAAATCTATATCATGTTACTCAATTTATTTAATCAAATATGCATACAAGCTCCAACAAAACACCTACAAACCCGATTCCAAAAAAGTTGGGACACTGTATAAATTGTGAGTAAAAAAGGAATGGAATAATTTACAAATCTCATAAACTTATATTTTATTCACAATAGAATATAGATAACATATCAAATGTTGAAAGTAAGGACATTTTGAAATGTCATGCCAAATATTGGCTCATTTTAGATTTCATGAGAGCTACACATTCCAAAAAAGTTGGGACAGGTAGCAATAAGAGGCTGGAAAAGTTAAATGTACATATAAGGAACAGCTGGAGGAACAATTTGCAACTTATTAGGTCAATTGGCAACATGATTTTTGTATAAAAAGAGCCTCTCAGAGTGGTAGTGTCTCTCAGAAGTCAAGATGGGCAGAGGATCACCAATTCCCCCAATGCTGCGGCGAAAAATAGTGGAGCAATATCAGAAAGGAGTTTCTCAGAGAAAAATTGCATAGAGTTTGATGTTATCATCATCTACAGTGCATAATATCATCCAAAGATTCAGAGAATCTGGAACAATCTCTGTGCGTAAGGGTCAAGGCCGGAAAACCATACTGGATGCCCGTGATCTTCGGGCCCTTAGACGGCACTGGATCATATACAAGAATGCTACTGTAATGGAAATCACAACATGGGCTCAGGAATACTTCCAGAAAACACTGTTGGTGAACACAATCCACCGTGCCATTCGCCATCGCCGGCTAAAACTCTATAGGTCAAAAAAGAAGCCATATCTAAACATGATCCAGAAGCGCAGGCGTTTTCTCTGGGCCAAGGCTCATTTAAAATGGACTGTGGCAAAGTGGAAAACTGTTCTGTGATAAGACGAATCAAATTTGAAGTTCTTTTTGGAAAACTGGGACGCCATGTCATCCGGACTAAAGAGGACAAGGACAACCAAAGTTGTTGTCAGCGCTCAGTTCAGAAGCCTGCATCTCTGGTGGTATGGGGTTGCATGAGTGTGTGTGGCATGGGCAGCTTACACATCTGGAAAGACACCATCAATGCTGAAAGGTATATCCAAGTTCTAGAACAACATATGCTCCAATCCAGACGTCGTCTCTTTCAGGGAAGACCTTGCATTTTCCAACATGACAATGCCAGACCACATACTGCATCAATTACAACATCATGGCTGCTTAGAAGGAGGATCCGGGTACTGAAATGGCCAGTCTGCATTCCAGATCTTTCACCCATAGAAAACATTTGGCGCATCATAAAGAGGAAGATGCGACAAAGAAGACCTAAGACAGTTGAGCAACAAGCCTGTATTAGACAAGAATGGGACAACATTCCTATTCCTAAACTTGAGCGACTTGTCTCCTCAGTCCCCAGACATTTTGCAAAAAGAGGGGATGCCACACAGTGGTAAACATGGCCTTGTCCCAACTTTTTTTAGATGTGTTGATGCCATGAAATTTAAAATCAACTTATTTTTCTCTTTAAATAATACATTTTCTCAGTTTAAACATTTGGTATGTCATCTATGTTGTATACAGAATAAAATATTGAAATTTGAAACTTCCACATCATTGCATTCTGTTTTTATTCACAATTTGTACAGTGTCCCAACTTTTTTGGAATCGGGTTTGTATTGTGATTATTACTTTTTGACCACAGTTATGTTTCCATACATGACCTCAAACATGGTTACAATGTGCTAACTTGAGTTTGTGGGCTGAAACAGTAGTTTTGCCAATATAAGTCTACATTTGATATATGGATAATGCACTTTCCCCGCAAATTATATGATTTGATGGTTATATCATATTGCTTCCATTTCACATCAACAATTGTCCCTAGACATGGAATATTTTCAACATAAAATCTCACTCCTTGCAACGTGCGCATCACCATGCTCCAGATGTTTCTCAGTCAGCTCTCAGTCCCCATGGGTACTGACTCAAAGAGGAGCTGGTTATGAGGAAAGGGAAGCTTATGTCTGCAGTCCCTGTCAACAGTAATCACCCCTGCTCCCTATCGCTCAGCTCACACCTCCACACATTCCCTCTCTGTCTCACCACACAGGCCCAGGCTAAAGTCTCCTGTCCAGCCTCGGTCAGGCATCGCTATCTGACTAGGACCACTGAATTTCTGGAACATTTCTCCCTCTAATTTTCACAGTCTCTTATTTAGTGTTTGGGTTCAAATGGGCTAGCACATACTAACATAGACTAGATAAGAGAATAAGAGAACTACAGGCCCAGCAATATAGATACGCAAGTACATTATCATCAATTCCAAACTAGAAATATATAGTTTTTAACTGATATTGTACTGAAAATCATTTAGCATCATTATGAATATGAATAAAATGATAGATAGGACTGTAAGAAAGATCATTGTTATGTATTTTTGTGAAATATATTTTATATTTTGTTATATACATGGATAAATTAATACCTTAACATTAAAAGGACACATTAAACTGATCAAAAGAAAAAGGAAAAACATTTAGATTGATACAAAAGATTTCTATTTCAAATAAATGCTGTTTTGAACTTTTTATTCATCAAAAAATCCTGAAAAAAAAATGTTTTAACAAAAATATTGATTGGGAAGAATGTTTTTTTTTTTTTTTTGTGAGTGATTATTAGTAATTTTTTTTTATTAATAAATAATTATTTTTGTTAAAATCATTACATTTTTAAATATATTAAAATAGAAATTTAGTTCATTTTAAAATGTAATAATATTTGACAAAATTACTGTCACAAGACCATTTATGTACAAGCATTGTAAGAAACAGTTTTAGAAAAAAAAAATGTGGGAAAATTCATTATTACAGTAATTCACTGTTAAACAAACTTAACAACAATCAATTCTGAGGCTGAAAAACAGACTCGCCTAGCAGCAGGAGGAATATAGAATCCTAAAAAAAAGTATTATATTATATACAAATAAAAAATTGCATTACTGGATTTAGTTTGATAATGCTTTGACTTATAATGCATTAATTTAAAAAAAGAAAATAGATATATAGTTTTTTTAAAATAAGTTGATAATATTGATTATTTTATATTATTAACTTCAAAATCAATATCTTTCCAAGTACTCCCTGTACACATACTAAAAAGGGATCATTGCTATACACAATGTAAAGCAAAAAACTTGAACATCACCACACAAGTGTTAAAGTGATGCTGCCCAGCTCAACATTTGTTCATTATAAAAAGAGCACCTTTGTGGGTCAAACATTTGTTTGTTTTGAGTCCAGACTGCTCTTAACAGTTAGCGCAACTGGCCATGTGTAATGGTTTTGCGATCGCTCCTCAGCACATTTGGGTGAAGGAGGCTTGTAAAGGTCTGGTCATCAGTCAAACTCCATGATCAGCTCCAGTTTGGGAGGTGTGAGTTCAGACACTACAGGCAGAAACATAAACAGACAGTGGAGGAAATGCTCATGGACAAATGGCCTAAATGTGAAAGGAGCAAGAAACACAAACCCTGGTGAAACACAGAAAGGGAATGGCCTCCGTAAAGCTCGTACCGTCACTGCGGAAAGCCCCCCACCAAGTGGAGAGTACAACTTTTGACACTGAAGCAGCGTATAGGAAACAAACTTCTAGCACCCCAGTCCTCCATAAACAAATAAACTAAAGTAGTCAGCAGCTAGTGAGCAAGTGGACGTGATTCTCTAGTCTATGTCATCTGGATAATTCTAATGAAAACAAATCATTCTAAAGAAAAGAAAAAGAGAAATAGGAAAGTATATTAAAAAATCTCTCTCTAAACATAGGCCATACTAATAAAAAATAACAGGGTGAAAAACAACGTCCCAGGTCCAGCTGGAATGCCGACTGTGGTTGGATCAAGTGGGAAAGGCAGTGGTTTTTTTCTCTGATATCGATCTATTTCACCAGTATGTCGAGACACAGAAATGCAGTAATCAGTCTTCCAACTCAGTGCCAAATGAAAGGGGTACAGACTAGAACAGTCAAACATCAGCATTCAGTCATGGCGGTTTACCAAGTGACCAAAAAATGACCAGAAAAAGGAAACAGCTCTTTTTGAAAGGAAAGTTCACCAAAAAAGTTAAATTCTGTCATTACACTGCCCTACATCTTAAAAAATTGCCTATATTACTTAATTTTTTCACAAAATAAGAAGAGTTTTAAAATTATATAAATTATTTATATTGCTGTCAAACGATTAATCGTGAATAATCGCATCCAAAATAAAAGTTTTTGTTTACATAATATGTGTGTGTACTGTGTATATTTATTATGTATATAGCATGTGTATATTTAAACAAAATATGTTACGTTTATATTAAATATATTTATATGTGATATATATGTAATTGTATGTAAATATTTTCAAATTATATTCTGTATTTTGTGTGTATTTATATACACATAATAAATATACACAACACACACACATATATTATGTAAACAAAAACTTTTATTTTGGATGCGATTAATCGTTTGACAGCACTAATATAAACATATATACATACATGATTACATGTAATTTAGATTACGTAATCAGATTACAAAAATTAAGTTCTTGTAATTAGGGTATTTTACATTTTAAAATAATCATATGGATTACATGATTACATATTATTTACGCAATGGCAGTAAATAATTCCTAATTTTTTGATTCTCCCTAATTTTTCTTTTTTTCCTTTTATAAAATATCCTTTTTAAAATCCTACTGTGTCATACCATTCAGCTTTGACTATATTCACAAAGTATATATATATATATATTTATATATATATACAGTATATAAATATACAAATGTGTTAAAATACTTATTTAATATGAAAGAACTTTACATAAACACAATATTTTAAATAAATAAGAAGTTGTGACTTTTTGGATGCAGTAAAACACCCAGATATGTAGCAGAAAACAGCTGGTTCATGTTTGCAATTTCTTCTGTCATTAGACATAATTCTAAATAGTAAAAAAAAAAAAAAAAAAAAAAAAATTTTTTTTACTATTGTGTGTTCCACAGAACAGAAGTCATGGTTTGGAGATGAGGGTAGGTAAACAATGACAAAATGTTCATTTTTGGGTGAACTATCCCATTATAAACTTTCAGTACCAACAAAGTTTCTACACTCTCCTCCTGTTCTACCCCTCATCGCCCTCTGCTGTCCCCTGTGCATGACAGGACCATCCCAGGAGAGAGCCAGGGGGTCTTGGGGAGTTGTGTGGGGTGACCAGGGGATTTTGGCAACCTGTAGCTGAGCTCCCAGGCAAGGCTGGGCTGGAATAACGTGGCCTGTTTATTCAGCTGGTTCAGGGGAAAGAGGATGTGTTCAGGGCCTCATTAATCATGGGTGCTTCGGAAGAGATAAACAGCCAGGACCCAGTGGGGGTGCTGACGCTCCAGGTTAGCTGGAGCAGGGGAGAGTGGGGGTCTGTCCTCACCACAGGGGGGAACGTCTGAACACTTGCTGTACAGTTGTTCGGGAGAGCTTTGCGAGCCCTGAAAATAAGTCTAATGAGCTAATTTAGGTATTTTAATGACAAGAAAAAATTATAATATTTAACACATATTTGTCTACAAATTAAATATACACTATACTGTTCAAAAGTTTGGGGTTGGAATGATTTTTTTTTTTTTTGAAGTCTCTTCCAAGGCTGACTTATTTGATCAAAAATACAATAAAAACAGTAAAATTGTGAAATAATATTAAAATTTTAAATACCTTTTTTCTACTTTAATATATTTTATAATGTAATTTATTCATGCGATGGCAAAGCTGAATTTTTTTACGGAGTCACTGCTCCAATTTCCAGTAAGCATATATTTGAAATAGGAGTACTACTGTATCTTTTGATTAATTTAATGCAATTAATGCTAAAAATATCAATTTCTTTTAAAAACAATCTTACTCTACCCAAGATTTTTAATGGTAGCGTACATATAGCCATATATTTGTCACTCTATTATACATTACATATATTTATGGGAGTTAGTGTACATTCTTATGTGCTACTGTTGTCCTTTGAATCTGTATTTTGTAAGACTTATTTATTGCAGTTTAATGTAGTATTTATTTATAGCTTTATATGTCTTAAAGGGATACTCCACCCCAAAATGAAAATTTTGCACGATTGCACGTCTGATGGCTGATGGAGTATTCTGATGACGACTTTCATACCTTTTATGGACCTTGACACTATTATTTACTTGGCAGTCTATGGGACAGTCACAGGCCTCCCGGTTTTCATCCAAAATATCTTAAATTGTGTTCCGAAGATGAACACAGTTTTTACGTGTAAGTGATTAATAAAAAAAAATAATTTTGGGGTGGAGTATCCCTTTAACTGTGACATCAGACAACAAAACCCTTTAAAACGTAAATAAACAAACCCAAAAGTATGTTTGAATAAAAGTATAATAAATACATAAACTTATTTAAAAGCATAACAATATCATAACTTTAAAATGTACCCCATCTACTTTTAAATATTATGTATATACAAATAAATGCAAAGCAATGTAATATTGCTTCCAAAATAGGACAGAAAACTACACAACAAACATGTGCAGCTATTTAAAATGGTGTTATAAATATTAAAATGCTAAGTTACATAATACTTAATATTTTACTTTTACTCAAAAAGTCTACAGAGAGTGCAGTTATCATTAATGTTACATTTATTAACCATTACATTTATATTCGTTCTACTTATCCTGTTAAAAATAAAAGTTAATACACTTAAAGTTCATAAGGATGGCAAAGCAAACATTCAAATCTGAGGTAAACAAAAGCTAACAGACCACATCTGCACCTGTGACAACAAACAAGACAGAAAAACACATGCGCTGACAATAATGGATATCTTCTTCAGAGATATTCAGTGGGAAAGGCTCATTCATCTGACAAATTTCAAGAACAAGAAGTTCAGCTCCACATATTTCACTTGTTTTATTTATTTCAGGGATTTGTTTGATCGTACCCACTTTTTCTTCAACATGTTTGGAAGTGATTGCAAAATGGCTTTCGCAGAACAAACTCATTTTGAAGTCTTATTTGAATACAGGAATGTTCCACAGACGCATCAGCAAACAGGCGGAGGAAAAAATACAGAATCTGTCATCCACTGCAGACGCCCAGCCAAACGGGTGTTATTCTACACTTCCAGATGTTCTCCTGTCTTCTCTTCTCCTCATCAACAGAAAATAAAATGCTGCTGAAATCCTGACCCGTTTCAAAAAGGCTGCCATTATTACCTGGCGACCTTGCGGGCTTCTCGCTTGGCCCATGTGTTCCACTCCAGGCTGGCTTTCACTCATCTTCCTGTCCATATTTCACCAAGGATGGAGGGAGAAGTGGTGAGGAAGGGGGAAAAGAACAGAGGGCAAGTGAAAGAGATGAAGAGGGAGAAAATGAAAGCAAGAGGAGGAGATGATAAGTGTAGGTGCATGCTGGGAGAAACAGAGCACAGAAATGAAATGTTTTCAAAGTCAAATGACTGATCTACAGGCCTGACAGATGGGTTTAAATATTTACAACCTGGTTATTGTGTTAAAGATATCAAGTTTCCCTGTTTAGGTAAGATTGGTTTTAATGTTTATACAGGATTATTATGCAGTAACGGTATACGTGGATGTATGTCTCTGTGTACATTCAGAGGTTAAAGTCTAATTGGTTTTGAAAGTTCTGGAAAGAACAAGACATCAGTGGTTTTCCATTGATTGCTCCCAATCTCAGGTACAAATTAGTTGAGCTATATTATGTAAGGATGTCAGTGCAAATACTCTTTTTCTCTCACATGCCTTCTTCTTATTGCATTCAAACACACAAATATACTTTCAACACTGATGTTCAAGCAAAAATAATGTATAAATGATAACTGGATTATATTCACAGCTCTTGCTTATTATTGCTCTTTTGTTGGTTTTGATTGCTTTTATTGTCCTCATTTGTAAGTGGCTTTGGATAAAATTAATAACAAATCAAATTCATTTTCAATCCATTTTTAGGCCATATCCTCAATATTAATTTCAAACCTGTTAGTCTTGGCAATAACACATTAACAAACAAAAGCCAGGACCTTAATAACATTGTCCTCCAGAAAATGACAATGGGAAAGTAGAAGTAGCCTACATACAAGTATGTAGCAATAAATTACAGTAGGCTATAGTCTACCAATTCTCTCAGGTAAGCTCTTAACTTTAGCTCTGTACTTTCATCCTGTAATGTTCTTACACTGCCTAAATATAAGTTATCATTAATAAACTTTAAGTGATTTTGACCATGGCATATTTCTGACCGTCTGTTACATTTAGTTTTTATATAGAACTATTTAAATTACAACACAAGAACATAAATTTCTTGAGATATACTGCCATCTCATGTTGTCCCGCCATCTACTGGAGAATGTAAGCATATACCAGCAAAAGTAGCCTACTAAAGAAGCAAATTCACTAGTTAACTTGATTAAAGAATTTCTTTTTTAGTATATATATATTTATACATGGAATACATATTTAAAATGACTGAGCCTTAAAATAACAGTTCAACCCTCAGACCATCCATGATGTAGATGAGTTTGTTTCTTCATTGGAACAGATTTGGAGAAATATAGCATTACGTCAATGGATCCTCTGCCGTCAGAATCCAAAAACTGATAAAAACCTCACAATAATCCACAAGCTATCTAGGTACATGACTCCAGTCCATCAATTAACATCTTATGAATCGAAAAGCTGCATGTTTGTGCAAAATAGTAGTCCATAATCCATGATAACGCTTTCTGTAGCGAAACAGTCCTTGTCCTCTCACATCAATATCCATCAACTTATTTGTTTGGAGCTATTTTGGGCTATTTTCGCTTGGTGAGCAAGTCATGTAACGCTACATTTCTCCAAATCTGTTCTGATGAAGAAACAAACTTATCTACATCTTGTACGGCCTGAGGATGAGGACTGTTTCAGCAAAATTGTATTTTTGGGTGAATTATTCCATTAATGCGATAGCCTAATACAAGAAAACCTTAAGGCAACAATATGACGTAGGCTGGTGAGATGAACATAGAAGCCATCTCTGGTGCCTATTAGTTTAGTATAATAATCAATCCCACTGAGACTGAAAAATAAACGTTGTAAAAGTGTTTTTTCCAATTCTGGCCAATTTAATCCATGAAAGACCGTTCTCACAAAGACCACATGGTGGCGCCTCTTACCACAACTATGGTAAAGGTCAGTGCACTCACATTAATGGTGTGACTGAGTCTAATAGGTGTAGTATTGCTTTTGTAGCAAAAACAACACGTCAATATAATGCAATTAAAACACTCACTTTCAGTTGAACTAGTCTAATGAGATGAACCATAATGGATGTATAAAGTAAGCTTTGTCCCCGCCTCTCCAGATGGACAGAAACTGATGTGTTTCTCTCTGTTTTATAAATATACTCAGCATCAACTGTATATAGCGGAAGTCAGCTGCTTTACCGAAAACCCACAGAGCTGAGCTCATGTTTACCTCAACAGACAGGCCTCTGGATTTATTTCACTTGATTGTGTTGCTGAGCGATAGAGCCATAAACCTTATCGAGCACTTTTGCTGAATGACCCCACCTGTTCCTAATGACACCCAAAGAAATATAACTGTAAGAGTGAGAATGCTCGGGCCTGGAATGATGATGACGTGGGTACATAACTGTCCAATGTTTGCTCAATGACACAAGCCTATTTTGCCACCTTTGAGAATTACAGAGGCTGTATTGACTTTCACCATGGCAGTGGCAGGATGCTCAGTTATGGGTAACAGGAGATGCTTCCAACTCCCAGATTGCCCTGGGCTGAATGAGACATGATAGCCTCAATGAAAGACGATGTGCCCAGCTATTCTGTTCAGAGCATGCAGGCATAACAAAGCTGAGATTAACCTTGGTATTTTGTCCCGCGACACTGTAATATTAAAAAAAACACACACATTAAATCACATGGGACCAAAAGATTTTGCAAGCCTGTTTGTGATATAACAGAATGTGATATCTGAGTGTCCCAAGAAACAGGGCCAATGTAGCAATACGTGAAGGTGAAATTAATCCTGCCACAGATATTCTCCCACGGACTGTGATGCTCTATACAAACAGGTTCTCCAAAGGGCTTAAATAACAAGCAGCGACGTGACTTGTTTTGAATCTCCGGTGATTATGCAATAGCAAGTATAATTGAATAGCTAAATATACACACAGCCAGTCAGACCCACCCATTCACACTACAAACATCTTTGGCCGGAGGGTTAATGACATAACGCTCCTTTAATTTTTGTCTAGATCTATTAATTATTCAAAATTATACATTTCCTTTTATGATTAACATGTTTTTAATTTCTAGATTCAGATTTGTTTTTAATATTATTGGGGTACATGAGGTAAAGAAAGTAAATTGTGATGAAGGAAAAAGAATAAAAGGCTTGTATAGAAAAAAAAGTTGTTTTAATATTAATCTTATATTATATATACTAGAAAAAATAAATAACAAAATTGCCTCATTGCTTATTAATACTTGGAGGAATTTGTCTGTGGAACCAACATGCAGAAAAAAATCAATACAAAAATCTCAAATGAAAATTAAAAATAATAATAATAATAAAATAAACAACAATAAAAGATAATAGATTAATCAAGGCCGAAAGGCCCCTTAAAATGCATTTTTTTTAATGATTAATATTATTTATTTAATATTATTTTTATTAGTTTGATGATTTTAATTTCTATGACAAGGTTACAGATTATGAATGTCATATTGTAAAACTTCCTAAAAACTTATAATTTGTGATATTTTATGAATTTGATTTCATTAATGTTTTATTGTTTTGCATTTTATGTTCTCATACTTGTTATGCTGCACAAAAATACTGCACTTTTGTTTAAAAAAAGAAAAACTTTGACTTTTATATAAAACATTTTTTTAAATGACTTTTTACTTGATGGTTACACCATGTGAAATGTTTAAAGCCATTCAATTTAAACATCTTTTAAAAAACTGTATAAATGTTTCTCAAAGCCATATAAAACCAGCATGAACACAAGACCTGAGTACCATGAGCACAAGACCTGCACGAGTTTTAAACTAGACTTTTTAACTAGTTTAAATAATGATAAGATAGATAGAGAGAGAGAGAGAGAGAGAGAGAGAGGGAGAGAGAGAGAAACTTTATTATTTTATTTTGAAGCATCATATATTGTACATTGTATTCAGTGTTCCAGATTTGATGTAAGGCCATCAGTAATTTGCTGCTCATATACGACAGAGCAGATGAATGTAGCAGGTGCTGTGTTTGATATTCAATGGCTAAATACAGCAGACATAATATGTTCACTGCTATAACTCAACTGAATCATCACCTTCTGAACATCAGAGAGATCAAAGTTGGATGGCATACACTTTGTTCCTCATTTAACCCAAGATAAATTTGGTTCTTCGTTCTACAAGGGTCACAGGAAGGTTTAGCATCTGATACCATTCTTTGAAAATGTACATAGAGAGAACTAGTCGCTGTTTTTTACGCCATGTAACGAGATTCCCAGCTAATCAGTGACTTTCCTGCGTTATCTCAGCCATCAGGACACTGGGGAGGATGTGTAACCGAGACATGGGCTGATGTCATGGCTTGATGGATAAGGTGGAGTTGAAGGGAGGGTGATGGAGACCGTTTTGATGTTGTATACATCACTATTCGATATGCATCACTCAATTACAATCAGATTACAGTGAAATTACATGGGGAAGTGGATGAACTTGTATATGAATAAAAAATGGGTGTATGTTAGTGTGTGCGTCCATCTTTCTGTGCCAGCAGTGATATCGGTAGAGTGAGGTTTCGGGAAGGTGAGAAAACATGATGGTGTGCACTCATCTAATGATCTAAATTGAAGTAGATGAGCTTCTCTCACTCACTCTGAGTGGAGGTGTCTTTTACACTGGCCCTCTGTGCAGCATGAATGGAAAAATGAGCTCATGCCTTCAAATACCACTGACTTCATTTACTGACATTAGACAGCAGTCTGAGATCAGTCACAGGCTACCTGCTGCACTCCTGGCACAGAGGGCGATGTTTATTTAATTTAGCATTATGCTTAAGTGAAGCAATAGACAGTTTTGCTTTCTGTTAGGGAACAACAGGACTAAAGGGCCACCTTTAAGAAAAAACGTCATCCTTTTTCTAATACCAAAATATTAATAAGAAAATGATGATGATGATGATGATGATGATTTGTTAATATTATAACTATATAATATAATTTAATGATAAGTATAATAATAATAATTGTTATTATTATAAATCAGTATAATATAAAATGACTTTCTAATGAAGATAAATTACCACAAAATCATCCTTTAGTTTTTGCATGATGACCTTTTTGCAAGTAAAATGGCACAAATGTTTTTAGGAAAGTATTTCATTTAATTTAGTATTATTACGATTATTGTTATTATTGAATTATTATATTTAAACTGAAATTACAATCATTGATTGTGTTGGTAATACTACTACTAATAAATATTGATAATAATAATAGTAATAACAATTAATAATAATAATTATTATTAAATTATACTACTACTACTACCACTAATACTACTACTTCTACTAAAAAATATAGATTTGTTATTGCATATGATTGAAAATTTTGCAATTCATAATGACAGTCATGTTTAAAGTACTGTGATATTTTTGTAGCTCTTTAGTGTTTTAGGAGAAATATGTAATCAAAAGATCCTTTTCCCAGAGGCTTTTTGTCCTACTTGATTTAGAGGCTTATTATATGAATTATAAACAGAAGGGATCAAATTCTTGATCAAATTAGCAGTAAAAAATGCTTGGTTAAAAACAACCCAGAGCTGGGTGAAATATGTTTCTGGAGTGAGTGTGAGCCATCTCTCCACGTGGACACATTTCATTACAGAGGACTGCAAGAAATATGGAGGCATTTTTAGCCTTGAATGCTTCCCATAAACAAATGCCACTGTACTAGAGCACAGGTCCCACATGTCAGACATGCAGATCCCAGCTGCCTTTCATGACCAGAGCTCAAGGCAAGCCTGCGTCTAACATAGTAAAATGTTCACACCATTCCTCACATGCTTGTCCTTTGTTGTGATTGACAGGGTTTGGAGAAAGTTAATGCCAACTCCTTAAAACAAGTACACATTGGATTAGGAGACTATACACAAGTATTTTTAGGACTCTTCAGCAGCAATGGCGAATAAGTTGAGTTTCAGCCTTATTTTTCACATATAACCATAAATGCAAAATGCTAATGAGATATAAATTATAAACTGAATGAAACCCACTGAAACATATTTTCTCAGCTGTAAGATGGTGTCAAGTTATACATGTGGTCAAGCTGAATGTTATCAGGCAACACAAAACCGGATAAGCCTAAACTAAACACTCAAACCTTTTTGTTTGCACTCCCAAATGGGCTTGTGTTCATTTAGAGGAAAATCTGGAGACATTGTTTATATTGCTCTGTTTGTATGAAGGCAGACTAATTACAACTCAAAATCAAACTGACTTTACAGTAATCCCTTTAGAAAATTCAAAGAATACGGATGAAAATTGCTATTCAGTGATTACAAACAGAGCCAAAACTCCAGCGGCCCACTGTTTTGTGCACTTAACATCTTATTCACAGACCACACGTACAGTTCAGACCATCATTTATTCCTTTATACCCATATCAAATATTAACTTTGTGACTACAAAAGGCAGAAAGGGAGAAATCTTCACACTAATTAATGGTTAAAAGAGCCAATAACCTGTTTGTTTGTGCTTTTTATTAGCATTAGCTGAACTTGCCAGAAAAATGTTCTTTTGCACTATTTGAGCTAAATAAGCATACTTCATGGAGTCATTACCAATATGGCTACAGAGTTGCTTAAAAGCAGTGGTTCTCAACCAGAGGGCCTCAGAAAACTTCCAAGGGGGCTTCAAGATGACTTGAAAATGGTTTAAAATAAGCCAAAACAATTTAAAAAAAATTAAGCATTTTAATTCACCATCTTCTCATTTTAAAGAACCGGGGCTCCTACTTTTTTGGAAAACCTGGATATATGAAGTAGGCTGAATTAAAAAGTGTAGACCTGAGCAAACAGGTCTGTGGATGATGCAGTCAGTATGGGATTGCACTATATCCTCCAACATCTGGACAAACCATGGACTTATGCAAGGATCTTGTTTGTGGACTTCAGCTCCGCTTTCAACACAATCATCCCGGACACCCTTCAGAATAAACTCACACAGCTCTCTACCCACCTCCATCTGCCAGTGGATCACCAGCTTTTCCTGACAGACAGACAGCAGCTAGTGAGGCTGGGAAAAATGACATCCAACACCCGCACCATCAGCACCGGAGCTCCTCAAGGCTGCGTTCTCTCTCCACTGCTTTTCTCCCTCTACACAAATGACTGCACCTCTAAAGACCCCTCTGTCAAGCTCCTGAAGTTTGCAGACGACACAACAGTCATCGGCCTCATTCAGGACAGTGACGAGTCTGCTTACAGACAGGAGGTTGAAGAGCTGGCTGTCTGGTGCAGTCACAGCAACCTGGAGCTCAACACGCTCAAAACTGTGGAGATGATTGTGGACTTCAGGAGAAACCCCCCTGCTCTCCCCCCACTCACCATCATGGACAGCACTGTGTCTGCAGTGGAGTCATTCAGGTTCCTGGGCACCACCATCTCTCAGGACCTGAAGTGGGACATTCACATTGACTCCATTGTGAAAAAGGCCCAGCAGAGGTTGTACTTCCTTCGTCAGCTGAAAAAGATCAACCTGCCACTGGCACATGTGACACAGTTTTACTCGGCTATTATTGCGTCTTTTCTGTGCTCTTCTATAACTGTCTGGTTTGGGTCAGCCAGCAAATCAGATTTAAGAAGACTGCAATGGACTGTTAGGACCACAGAAAGGATCATTGGTGTGCACCTGCCCAGTCTTCAGGACTTGTATAACTCCAGAGTGAAGAAACGGGCAGGAAACATCATCAAAGACCCCTCTCACCCCAGACACAACCTGTTTGCACTTCTCCCCTGAGGCAGACGCTACAGATTTCTGTGCACTAGAACATCAAGACATAAAAACAGTTTTCCCCCCATGCCGTCTCCAGCTAAAACAGCTAACATATGAATCATTACCTGTGTTCTGTAATTCTGTGTTCTGTAATTCATTTCCGTAAATCATTCTGCATCTTTAATTATTGCCTTCTCAAGTATTATGTAAATACATATGCATATCTCTATTATTTATACAGTTCTATATAGAGTAATGCACAATGCACAAATCTGTACATAAATCAATCTACTGTTCCACATTCTTTCACATTATTTATTGCTAAGTCTTGTTAAATTTATTTTTATTTTTTGTTCTCATGTAAGATGTGTATGTATGCATGTATGTATGAATGTACCAGGAGCACCTTTAAAAAAAAACACACAACAAATTCCTTGTGTGTTTGTGCACACCTGGCGCTATTTCTAATTCTGCAGAATTCTAAGCTAATTCTGATTCTGATTCTGATTATAGATCTGGGAAAGTCATATTGATTTTTAAACATTTCCATGGATTTTTATTTTTTATTTTTATTTTTGTTATGCCATGCACATTGATATTTTATTTAATAGAAATTGTGGGTAAAATCCTTATCCAGTAAATCCGTTTTTCTTTTTCTTGTCTATCATAGTCAAAAAAAATAAAAAAATAAAAATAAACCCTGGCTACGTGCTCTGTACTAGACTAACTGAGACTTGTCAAAGCACTTGTATATCGTTGTTGTTCTCTCGTTGATCTGATTGTTTCTACTGTTCTCATTTGTAAGTCGCTTTGGATAAAAGCGTCTGCTAAATGATTAAATGTAAATGTAAATGTAAATCACAAACAGTCATTAAAAAAGATTCCAAAAGTGCATTTTCATAATGATACTATAAGACCATTTTGGGTTCCACAAAGAACCTTTTTACACAATAAAGAACATGTTTTGCAATGAAAAATTTCCACAGATGTTAAAAGTTCTTCATAGACATCAATAAAGAGCTTTTATTTTTAAGAGTGCAACTGTAAAAGTCATGGGGCCTTTGAATATTGTTGTTCAAATTGTTCACACGCTTTAGAAAGGTTGAGAACCACTGCCTTGAGACTTTGACAAAATAAGTGACATACTGATAATATGACATATTATAAATTGTAACACAGAAACTATGAGTTGTTTCAGCATGGCAATTTTTAAGACTTTGATATCACTCTGACCCCCACAGCTTCTTCTGTGACCCAGACACAAGTGGATCACTATAGCTGATGTACATGTGATTTTGTTTTGTCCTTAAATTAGCATGGAAATGGCCTGGAAAATGGGATATAAATGGAAATGTCATCTAGTTGGCTGAACCAACAATTGAGCATGTAAACAAAAGCCACATTGTCAGAGATGCTAACAACACTCCTCTGTGTCTTCACACTGCCCCGATCCCACCAGATTTAGAACACACACACACACAAAAAAACAGTCTTCTCCACGGACTCCCGATGTGCTGCTGGCAGCCAGAGAAAAGCTGTCAGAAGGAATAAGAGGGAAAGGTCATTGTGTCTGATGTATACATTCAGCTGGGCTGGTGCAGCTGTGTGGGCATCAGAAAGATATCACTGGAGGACAGGCCTATTGTGCCAGTCTGATTGATCCTCTATGGCACTAAGCTTACGGAGAGACCCTGACTTTAACAGGGACAGGGCCTGTTGACAAACAAGCAGGCCTCTGTCTGAGGCGGGAGACTGAGGCTGCAGGTGCTTGGGCCATGCTTGGATCGAGTCGCGTATGCCTGTTCAGATGCCAGCGGAGGCATTTCCTGCCTAGTCTGACAAAGGCAGGCATCCTGGCAATGGCCAAACACTGAGCAGGAATGAATAAAAGCTGAGGACCGGTATCTAAGTGCACGTAAATGTCCATCAAACCTTCAAAAACGTAGACAGAGGCACACTTAAAAATACATCCACACAGGGATTCTGCTGTAGAAGGGCACAATGATACTCAAACATTCAGAAACAAAGACAAACAGATGCATTGTAAAAAATGATTGCAGTAAAGTTTAACAGTAAAAGACTGCAAACGTGCTACTTCAAAAATCAGTTAATTGGTGCTTTGTACTTTAAAAAATTATAATAGATCTAATTCAATAGATCTTACTTCTAAATGTGCAATTTTGGAAGTGAAAAGTAATCTTAATATAGGCTGAAAAAAACAATAAAATACCATTCTCATAGTTCTCATTCTTGATGATTTTTGAATAAATGTTACTTAGTTTTTTTCTTATCAGTTATGTTCAATATATAGGGGTCTTGTTTTACATCTCATGCTGCATAATTTATTGCATTATTTAGTGTTGTGCATGGAAGCTTTTTTCTGCCACAGAATAATAAAAAATAAAAGGTAAGTGTGAACTTTTATCTCACACTTTTGAGTTTATATCTTACAGTTTCATGTTTTATTGCAATTCTGATAAGAAAAGTCATAATTGTGAGGTATGAACTGCAATATGTAAACTTTGTAAAATCAGAATTTAAATCATGCAATTCTGAGTTCTTATGCTGCAATTCCAGCAGTTTTTCTCAGAATTGTGAGAAACAGTCTGAATTGTGAGATAAATTAAAAAAAAAAAGAAAAAAGTCAGAATTATGACATTAAAAGTTGCACTTACCTTTTTTTTTATTTTATTTTTGGTGGTGAAAAACAGGCTTTCATATCATGTGTTACCATGTTTAGCATTTATGGAAAAAAAATTACTTGTGATGATCGTTTTTTTGTGGTGTTTTTTAATAATTGAACTGAATTTTTGATCTGTTTTTGATTATTTTGTTGTTTTTAAAGATGTTTTTAATTTTGTGTGTGTGAGAGCTTTTTTTTTTTTGTTTATTTGACTTTTTTATTTATTTTTTACTGTGTACAAACACAAATACAAATCCTCGCCTGCACCTCATTTTGTAGTTCCCCACACTGTTAAGACTTCCGCTGTGGCTAGAAAGAAATCATTTAATGTGAGCTGTAGCAGAGCAGCAGGCAAAGACAGTGTGACACAATGACCCAGTGCCAGAGAGTGTAAATCTGGCACGGCGTCTGCCATCACACCACATTATGATTTACAACAGACAGCAGAGCAACAGACAGTCTGATCCGCTCCTTTTCTCCTCTATGCATTCATATCTGCTATTTTCATGGATGAGGTGCTTCTAAATTTTTTACAGCCACAATAAACAAATGTTTCAAGCATCTACAATGTGTAAAAACCCAAATATGGCCAAGGTGAACACAGCTTTTACAGCCTCAATAATTGTCTCAAGCATCCACAATGATGTGTGCAACCCCAAATAGAAATATAGACATGCAGGGTTTAAAATCAACTAAAACCGCTTGAAGGAAATCAGAGGACGTGCACACAGGCGCCATGGTTTCTGCTGTACAGGATACAAAGCAGCCCGGCTCCAAATTTGGCAACGTGGCATAAAAAGGATGTCAGATAAGTCAGTGGCCAGCACGTCTGTAGGGATTATTTTTAGTCGTACTATTTAGTAGAGGATCGAAGAAAAAGTTTGTCCCCCGCCCTTGCCTGCACGCCCTGTTCCCGAGTTTCACACGGTGCTGTTTGCACTGGGAATCTTCTTCCAGTTGACATGGCCCAGCCCAGCGAGCTGCCCTTCCTCACACCCTCAGTGCACTGTAAACATCCCAGGATCAGCACCTTACCAAGCGCCTGCCTATGCACACACTTAACTTCCTGTTTACTCTAAATGCTACAAGCCCCACTGGACACCAATAGCCATACTATTGTCTAATATCTGGAAAGTGGGATTTTGTCTCATGCATGCTTAAATATGTATGTACATACACAAATTTTATATATTTTATATACTGTAAAATATGAGACAAAAAAGAGAAAAGATAAATATTTGGCAGGAAAAATGTGAGCATACGTTTCATGGTTTGAACACATGGCTCAGCCCTGGCAAGGGAGATAATGGAAAACCCAACAGGGGGTCAAATTACAGACTGACTCAGTGTAAGCTATGGCTTCATGTTATTACATGTTAATTATTTAAAGCCTAAAGTTATTTTTAATATTTAATTTACTTATTTTTATATTTCATATTTTTAACCTCTTAAAATAATACATAAAAAACAATAGTAATAATAATAATTATTATTATTATACAAAATAAAAATCAAGTAATTAAAATATCTTAATGGGTGTTACATTTTTAAGCCCTCACAAGAGCATAATGAAAATCCCAACAAGGCTATTCATGTGATATATTTAGTTTGAAGAATATCATTCCAAAGCAGTGTTTTGTCTACTAGCCTTAAGTTACAAGTTACCTTCTGGAAATCTCTTTTTAATCAAAGGCATACATATATGAGTAAACATTGTCCTGACAAGGAGCTGAGAAAGAATGAAGGGCTTGTTCTTCGATGGGGTGGAGTGTTTTTGTGTGTGTACTGGGGAACAACCGTCCTTGGCTCCTTATATTTCTCATTCATCTCTCACATCACATGGATGACTGGCACTAACTGAAAACACACAAAGTCTAGGTTCTGTGACCAGCAGTTCAGGTTCAGAGAGCTGCCTTACACACAGCAAGAAAAAGACAAAGGCAGCTCTAAGTAGTATATCAGTCATAAACCAAATTTTTACCAAATAATTTAATGAGAAAAAAAAATACTCTTACTTGTGTTAGATATACAATACTGCTGGTCTATATAAAAACAGGCTATTTTAAAATATATATTAAAAAAATGTTTTCTGAAATTTAAACCAGCAGTGTCCTTAGCACACACACACACACACACACAAAGTAGGCTACCAGCCTATTTACTAGTAAGCTATATAACGTTTAACGCTCGGTCTAGTAGTTTGTTTGATTACAGTGACGGCTAATACCATGTTTGTACAGTTTTGTATTAGAAATACTAGCCTAACTTTTTATACTGTGTTTCGCATGGTAATTTTTTTGTGAAGAGCCACATACACTGTGCTGCTATTCCAAAATGTCCGCACACAGCGCATGAAATGGCCAAACATTAATAGAGTACTGTAAGTAACTCGCTGTTTAAGCGCAGTTTAATGCACTAGAGAACGTCATTGTTTTGCACAGGTTATTCTGGTTTATAATGGAAAGTATGTGTCGCTGTTTGTGCATTTCGCTGCCAGTGAACACTCATTTATACACTTCTGAGATTGCAACCATCCACATCCAAACCCGGCAGCTACCACGTGATGTTTTCGCAAGCTGTATCTGTTGTTAATAGAGCAAACGCTGAAAACAACCATAAAAACACTCCTGCTGGGGCAAGTTTTTATGAATGGCATTTTTCCTTCCTCGACTTTCCCCTTTTTTTTGTGAATGAAAAACAACTGGAAACGTACTAGGGAAAGCCCTTGGGATTCTCAAGCCGTGATTTGCTAAAAGAACGAAAGTTCCGCCTTCGGGTGTTAAACCTTGAATCTGATTGGCTGGAATGCGCAGAGAGGTTTCATTCATAAGGAAGGACAAAGAGAAGAAATTTGAGCGCTTGAAAGAGAAAATCCACCAATCAAAATCCTTCCGACAAAGCGAACATCCGATAGCAAGAAAAGCAAGTTAAAGTCAGCAGTATGATTTAAGAAAAGCTTTTTCTCCTGGCCACACATCTACTGTAGGCTATATGCCAAACATACACATTTTCCAATTGAAATTTTGGATATAAAATAGGCTTAATAATAATAAAAATAAATAAATAAAAAACTTAATTTTTGTTGCTGCCTGAAATAGGCTATAGAATTAAAAATGCAGGGAAAATAGAGTTAGAAATGACAAATTACTATAATAAGTAAATTTATTAAAACAAATAAGTTATTACACTATATATCATCACTGAAACTTAAACAATATAAAACAAAATTTTAATTTCGATCACTTTAGGCCAATGATGAAGAATACAGCCTAACTCTTTCACTAGCTATACTAGCATAATCTGACGGACGTGGCATATACTCAAAATAGTTCAGATTCAACGTATAAAATGTCTTCACCCCACAAAATCCTTTGCAAACTCTTTAGACAATAGTGTCTTGCCTCAAATGAAGCAAAGAACAGGTCTCGAGCTGTCCAGGCTGTGATTTAGCGGAGACCAGAGTGTGTGTTTATACGCACGCTGGTGGTTTTTTGTGAATGGAGCTCATTACGTATGCAGCCTCCTCGCGCTCCATTCACAAACTGCTGCTGCTGCTGCTGTCTCTGTCCGTCTTCCTTCCCCTCTCAGTCTGCGTGGATCTCATTAAAAACACAGCCTAAATGACCACAAACGGTTAAGGCATGGATTATAAGATGGATGGATATCTGGACCAGCAAGTGCCTTATACTTTAGCTAATGTGAGTATGGCTTTATTCACTTCAAAGCTTCGCTGGGCTTCATGCGGGGATGTTGTGCTGTTTCTCTGTCGTCGTTGCATGCGATTTGTTTTAAGCAAGCGCTGCTGCGTTGAAAACTCTTTTCAGTTTAAACTGAAACCAAGTAAAACTGTCGCAACTAGTCTACTAAATAGTCGTTTTCTCCATGTTGCGCTCAAAAGGTAAAGTTTAATCCTTTTTAGCAAACGCTTTTCTCAAATCTGAATTCTTACTTAAAAGGAAATCAAAACTTCCCTTTTCAGGATGCTTGAATTGTCAGTGTTTGCTATTTTAAGAGGCAATGCAGTGAATTAATGTTGAATGGGCATAATCTCACACTATATAAGGCAAAAAGTATTTAGTCTTGACAGTATCCTGTATTTTTTTTCTAGCTTGTCATAGTGCATTGTAACATTTATCACTTTTAATATTTCTTTTAAAATCGTTTAGGTTCTTTATAGTGAGTTTTAAGATAAATATCCACTCATGTGTTACTGAAGTTACACTGTAATTCTTTGAGGATGTATTTTTTACTTGTAGTTTCTGTTTTGTAGAGGTTGCAAGGAAATGGGCCCCTAAATAGACTGTTGATGGCGACAAAAAGGAAATACATGGACACCGAATTACCCCCTCAGGAATCCGAAGGTAAAGTAGCAAGCAAGTTTAAAAATTTCATATTGTTTAATTTTCACTGTATATTGTCAGGTCCGTATCTTTGAAAAGGCAGATTTTAAAATCTGTTTAACAAAATCTGACTGCATGTCAGAACAATTTTTTTTAGTAAACAGATGAACAAAAAAGGAAATAAATATTTGAAGCTCGTATGGAAAGTTAGATCAGTGTGATAATGATTTACGTTCCTTTTCAGATCTCTTTCAGGATTTAAGCCAACTTCAGGAGACATGGCTCACCGAAGGTATGCACATTTTCTAAGCATATATTGTGTGTCTATATTGCAATAAATATGTCCCTCTAGTGGCAGTGAGCAAGAAAATGTCACGGGAGGACATGCTATAGCAAGTTCATGCTGCTTGGTGAGATTTACAAAACAAAACAACAGAAAGATTTAGACTGAGGTGGCTTATTTGCTTAATAACGCAAGACAGCTGTTAGAAATAATTCATGTTTTCATTTTAGAAATGTACTAGGTGTGATAGTCCAATACAGTATTTCAGGCCTGAATTTAAAATGATTTTTTACTGTACTTCAGGGCAATTATTGTGTCAATGTATAAGTGTTGCTTTTGTACAAAAATGCCTTGATTGCACAATGCTGCTGGTTACATTTTATTCGGAAAGTCCTGACAAAGGCTCTTAAAGCCTGTACACCCAGGCAAAGCAAACAAACAGCATCAAAGCTGGACAGTCAGGAGGCAAATAGTTGAAATGAACCCTGCCAGAAACAATTTACTGTGTACATGTCAGTGTGTGGAGAACACAAAGGCTGCTCTCAATGAGACCGGGTGGCTGGAACCCCGCTGTTTTGAATGAATTATACATCTGTCCCATTGCAAACCCTTATGTGCATTTTAAGCTAAAAAAGCTAAGGTGATATAAATGCGATTTTAAAAATGAAATGATAAACAGTGATTTTGTCCAGAATGTTAATGCATAATTTTATCTTATGCTTTATCAGAAATTAAATCAGTCTGGTTGTAATTGCATGCAGTAAAGATGGCATATGGCAAATACGAGATGCATTATCTTCAGATAACACAGAAGAGTCTTAAATTCAATTAATAAATTAGGGAAATAACACAATAATATTATAAATATTGCTTTTAAATTTAAATATTAAAGACATTTAAAGAAATCCCTCAATGTTGTTGATAGGATATTTTAAGGATTTCAAAGTGCATGGTCAAAATAAGAGTTCTCAATAAACTGCATCATCCTCAGAGCAGAACTATCAGCTATTATTATGCAGCGTCAAACTGTGAACTTCACACATCCGTCCGGAGACAGAGAAGGCAATGACCATAAACCAGAAACAATAGAGAACCATCCCTGACTCCACGACAAGTACACAGGTGGAGTAATGCAGACACTTTAGCTATGAAGTCTGAACAGTGATTTTAGTGTTTTGAGAGAACAAATAAAGCAAGAAATAACTTTTATTGCTCACACACACTTGCTCTTTAAAACCAACCTCAGTTTTCCAGGCCGTGAACTTTTCTTTGTTCTTTTTCGGAGGCAATGGCTTATAATCAGGCGGATATGATGAGTAATTCACCATATTGTCAAAACAGACACTGCTGCAGGGATTTTGCACTTTAAAGCCTAAGATAAAACATAGAAGCAGGCCAAAAGTTGTTAATAGAAAAGCTTGTCCAGTCATGTGAGTATTCTTTACATTTTAAGACAGACCTCCTGGCTCCTCCCAGGATCTGCCGAACTAAAAAAAAAAAGTCATTCAGGTTCACTCAAAGAAAAAGGAAACATCTCTCCATGCTTGCACAGACAAACTTTGGTCTTGTGCTGACTTGCATTTCAAAGCCCTTGACAAGATGTTCCTGGAAGCTCACTGACTTGAAACAAACACACACACACACACACACACAGACTCCCACAGACATTCACAGACACCCGGTCTGATGTGAGTATGTATGCGTTCGCATACACACACACATTCTAACTAGACAGAGAGAGATCGAGTTGGCTTCAATCAGCCCTGGAAACTCTAAAAAGCTTGAGGGACTCACATTAAACTGATATATATATATATATATATATGCTTGAGGGACTCACATTAAACTTATATATATATATATATATATATATATATATATATATTTTTTTTTTTTTTTTTTTTTTTAAAAATCTCATGTGCTCCTTTTCAAAAAAGTTGAAACACGTCTGAATGATTTATTGCTTGATCTGGTGGGCCAAATATTGGCTTCAGCTTTGACTAATCCTTACTAATCCTCCTCGGGGCAGAAAAGAAAAAAACTTAAATGACTCTTAATATAATTACAGTATAGCAACAGGATAAGAGCAGCATCTATGAAATTAATGTAATTTCTTTGAGCATGCTCAAAGGGGCTTCAGTATGGTTTCCGTCACACAGGAAGTGCCAGATTATTGTTAAAGAGATGGATTTAATTCTCCCAATGTTCTGGTTTCTGTGTTTATGGACTACTGGCTAAAAAAGGAGAGAGAATATGCCCAAGAAAAAAAGAAGTATGTTACCAGTGTCACTGTCATATACGAGCCTGCATGACTAAGAGCTATTGCATGTCAGGAATAAAAAAGAACAGTGGATAAAGGGGAAGAACCCAGGTTTCTTTTGCTTGTGCCTTTTATTGAGCCATAAAATAATCTAAAGTTTTTAGTTTGAATCCATTATTATTATTATTATTATTAATATTTTGCTAAAGGACACCGCTTTACATAACATTTGCATTAAATCCAGGCTTTAAGGGCTAATATTTTATGGTGCTTTGAGATGTTAAATCGGAGAACAAGTCATACTTGGTCCAGAAAATAATAATTCTAAGAAGAAAAGGCAATATGGCAGGAAATTCAAAGTCACTATCATCAATTTGAATATCTTATCTGCTTTATTCAAAGACAACTCAATGTGGCTACTTTTATTTATTATTTTATTCATCAGCATAATAACAATGACTTATCAAGGCTTGTTGTCCAACTGTATTGAGTGGCAGTCCTTGGAATCATATTCCATTATTGAACCAGTCTGCAAATTTACAAATCCACAAAAACTAATGTCAGCAAATTCACATATTATTATTAATAACCTTTATGGGACATTATTGATCGTTACTGTACATTATTATACAATCGGTACGTAAGACATATCCATTGCTAGTGTTTGTGTAGATTTCACCCAGTATGACCGTTAAAGAAAAACAGTCTCAACAGAATCTCTCCACATTTAATTTGGCCATAAACACCTAAGAAATGACTGTACGTAATGTCAGAAACATTTATCATACAATCGTACGCATGCCAATAGTATGAAATTAAAAAAGATCAAAGCTATCTTTTCTTTGTCTGAGGCTCATTAAACTGCATTCTTCTTCTACTTTCCCTTGGTTATTTTCTCTGTTCTTTCTCTTGCTCCCTTTCTCTTCTCAAACACTTATTGCATGACCTTAAAAGCCAGCGTTCAAAGACTTCAAAGCAGGCGATGAATTCCAGAACACTTCAACAAGCAGAGCTGACCAACATTTATTGTCTGAGAATGTCCTCCAGTTTTTTTTTTTCTATGTGCGCAGGAAGAGACATTTAGTATTAATGCTACACTGCTACATTTGCTTTCTTCTGAATCGTTTCTTATTCTGTTGAAACATGCTTACAATGGATAAGTGAGGTAATTGGCTGCATCAGCTCGAAAGACTGTAAATCCATCAGCAGGATCCAGCTAGAGTGTTGGTGATGGGTAGGGGGAGGACATCACTTCTTGTGGACTGACATTGATCACCCCTTATTATGTTTAAATAAGGCCTGTATATGATACAGATGTGTGGAGGTGCCGGATGTGCATGTGCCCCCTCAGATTTTGAGTGAATTTCTATGCAACATTTTTATTGTTTAGAATTAAGTTGCAGGATTTATGTAACGATGTGCCAGAAATCACCTATTTACATCTAAATTTGGTCACTCCAATAAGCCCTTGAACATGTCAGAACCAGCACTGGTGCTTTTTCAAAACAAAAATAAATAAATACATACATAATCAATCAATTAAAATAAGAAATAAAAATAAAGAATAAAAAATAAATCTGGAATATTAATATCCAGAGTAAAGCTGACACAAAGTCAAAGATACAAGTGAAAAAAAAAAAATAAGCAAAAATACAAATACAAAAAGAAGGAAAGAGTAAATTTCGATTCAAGAGTAATAATAGCCCATCTACTGTTCATCTGATGGAATTCAGCAGTAATCAAGATATCTGCACACACACACTCAGTAGTGATATTGATCTGCTGGCCGTGGAAGAGTGCTGGCACATGGAAAAGTGGAGGTGAAGGTCACAGGCTGTCCAGAGGCAGTAACTCAGGTTTCACTGGGATGATGAAGGGAGACACAGGCTAAGCTAATGGACAGCCCATCCCTTCATCAAATCACAGTGTCCATTTAGACTATGTGTGCTCAAGACAAATGACTTGGTTTGAAAACATATTTTGAGTCTGATTTCTGAGTCAGCAGGGGCAGAGAGAAGGAAACACAGGAAAACATAAATCTTAAAATGTGTTTTAACCCTCATGGTGTTTTGGGGTCATAGAGAGACCCCATAAATAAATAATAATAAATAAAGTATCAGGTTATATTTACTACTTAAGGGACTCCAGACAAATATCAATGTCCTTTAATGTTTTCTTTATTTCAGAAACATTTGCCATATTATACTAAATTATAGTTGTATGTAAATTCATTATATTGTTAACATTTTTTTACTTTGCGATTTTTCTTTTCATTAATTTTAATTTTCTGCAAATGGACCCCAAACAGAAACAGCGCTTCTAGAATCTAGTCATATTTCTGAAAATTGCTTTTCTGCTTTGTGATAAAACTTTAATAATATCTGCCTGGTTAGAGGAACTTCATAAAATAATAATTAGTTTACTCATAGTTTTTATACATGCGTCATAAATGTGAATAACTAGAATGTTTATTTTAACATTTTGGTGGTCTCTGCAGCTCAAGTTCCTGACAGCGATGAGCAGTTTGTTCCTGACTTCCACTCAGAGAACTGTAAGTACATCATTCCTTTTGATTTACGTCTTATGCATGAACATTAATGAACATGAAACCTGAGAGGGTGAGAGAGATGACAAAAACAAAAAGATAAAGAAGAGGATGTAGGTTTGTCTGCCAATTATTTGTCTGATTATTTAAGTGACTGATTGACAAACCGCTGGAGGCTGAGGCATGGAGGTTTTCAGACAAACAGTCCTGTTCTCAGGCTGTGCGTAACAGAAACGCACGATACATGACCTACTACACTTACACTGACGTGTTTGGATGTCCATACTAAAGAGCACCTTCCATTTGCATGTGCTTGAAAGACTCAATTGAGCAACTAAGGAAGCCGGTAAAAGATCATTCAGCAGTCAAGCACAAAGATTTCCTTTTTGTGTCTGACAGAGGTGTAAATGGGAAAGCAAATTCCTGTGCGGCACAACGTAAAGGCCGCCTTTTCAACTGCTTTCCTCATTTTGTTGTGTCTCCTGTCAATGGCGTGCCGGGCTTTGTGGTGCGCGCTCTGTAAACAGTTCATCTTGAACCTTTTGTTACAGCCATTCACGACATATTGGGTTGGGCCTTTACCACGTTGGCGAGTCTGTTATGGGGACAATTTTTTCAAGGGTTGCAAAGTTCACGGAATGAGTCATAGATCTTGTTTTTTTCAGTAACACGAACCGGGCCGTGGCTTGCTAAAAGACAGAGTGTAGTAAACTAGTGTGTGCAAACAGCGCTATTCTAGATCTCACCTCCAGTGACAGATGCTCCCCATAACATATTGTTCTTGTCTGTTGTGCAACGATGAGGGGGAGGAAGTGGAGATGAACTCTGGGGCAGGAAAGGGTCATGTCTACTTAACCCCATCAGGACATAACCAATCACCAGTGCTCTTTGCCATTGACAGCCTTTCCTAATACTCACAGAGGAGATGGGAGTTCAGGGTGACAGGCCTGACACATTAGTAAAGTGCAGCAAAGCTTTGACTGACAGCAACACCCGCTCTTTCATTTAAACGTAATGGAGTAATAACTCACGAATTGAGGTCGCTCATTGAGAAAAAGCATTGAGTTGACAGGGCAGGTATAAACATAAACAGTACAAAATATTCTCCCATGTTTGTGGTCCTTATGGTGTGGGTCAGTTTATGCCACCAGCTAAGATCCAAACACAGCCTCCTCTCTATTGGTTCAAACGCACTAAGATTATCATGACATTCAGGTGAGTCAGATGTTTTGCTAAATTGTGCCAGCATGTTACGTTTCATAACTGTCTCTTGGCCTTTTGTCTGTAAACACATGAGGGAAAACAAGATACATGGAGTCAAGTGTTCGGTTGTTTTGCCAGTCAAGTTGTTTCCCGTCTGGGCACGACCGTGAGTCTAAGACTCCGGGACGGAGCTGAATGCCAGATTAAAGAAATGGGGGAGGTGCTGGACATGTTGTTGTGCAACACCTGCACATCTGGCAAATCTATCCCCATCCCTCTCGTTTTTCCACATTGAGAGTCTCCATTTGGCGTAATTCTGTGACTTGTTTGTCATTATTAGCAATGGAACTCAGCAATTTGGACTCCTTGGTACATAAACTCATTCAGAACTTGGGGTATAAATGTGAAGATGACAAGTTTGGCTAGTTAGGGAATCATTAACATGCTTTAAAATGACTCCTCTAGACTTTAAACTAGACAGTGTTGTAGAAAATGAATAGCCAAAGCTAATGAATCAGACAAAGAGATCACAAAGCTAACACAAAACTTACCATAAATTGTAAGTTAAACCTGTACATTTATTATTAGTTAAACAGTAATTGTGAACATCAAAAATTAATTTACCTCTTTACAGTATTGATTAGTACAAGGAGATTTAGTCTTGTTTGTAATGGCACTCAAAGAACAGGATTCTTTCTCCCATTCATGAAAATGCCCAAGAGCAGAACTGACTCCACCCTCATGGTTCCTTTTTCTGAATGGAGGTTTTAACCCCACCCCCATCCTGTTTTGTACTAAAATGTGATAATTTAGGCTGTCTTTTCTCTCCCGTTCTCTCTGTCTCAATGCTGAGTGTTCCAAGATGTGAGTTAATCCTGCAAATGCTGTGTTGTGGGAGCAATTGTTTTGTTTTGTGCCTTGTTGTAATTATATAGGAAGTTGTGGCTATAAATCCAGTTCCAGAAAAGAGAAGTCTACAAAAAAAAAAAAAAGCAGGAGAGATAAAAACACAAGAGATGTGCAAAGGGATTTCGGAATTTATAGTCTCAAGTTTGTTTGCACTTCCGTTAGCTCTCTCGATGTGTCTGATATATCACTGGATCGTGCTGTCGCGTTCACCCCCTCACCCCTCCTCAAACAAAATATGCAGCTCTACAGCTCTCAGCTTTCCAAAATACAGCTGCTATGCAACAAAGTCTGCAAAAACATCCTCAAGAGTGCCAAAAATGTACAGAGACCAGTCATTCTACCCCGTAGAGGGGGCCAGGCTTTCCTCTTTCACTAACTTTTTGCAGTGAAACGAGCCACACGCGTACACACACACCGACACACGCGCACATTTAAGCCCCACATTTTTTATGAATGGGCTGGTTGTGAGGGACTGGCTGAGGCAGCACATTAAGAGAAAACGGAATCTCCATTCATGATTTGGACTGACTGAGAGCTGCGCTCAACACAGCCTTTACAGAGATGTTTTTCTCTGCCTCTTAACCTTTCTCTTTTTTTTTTTTTGCGGTTTTGCTCTTTATTTGTCTCTCTTAATTTCCTATCTTTGTTGCTTTTTCTTTCACTTTTCTGCACTCTTTTACTTCCTCTTTTGTTTTTACTTTTTCATCTCATTCAGTTCTTAGCTCTCTTTTGATCGCTCTTTCTTTCTAGCAAATTAGAATATATAAGTATTGTATAATTAACTATTTCAATTAAGTGTTTTTTTTTTTACATTTTTCTCAGTTCATGTTAATTTTTAAATATACAGAACTGTTCAAAAGTTTTGAGTCAGTAAGATTAAAAGATATTACTTTTATTTTTTACATAAGATTTTTATTTTTTAAATGAATATTGTTCTTTTGGACTATCTATTCATAAAGAATCAAAACAACAACAAAAAAAAGATCATGTGACACTAAAGACTAGAGTAATGGCTGTTCAAAATCACAGGATTACATTACATTTTAAAACAAATACAGAACTTAAAATAGAAAACAGTTATTTTAAATTGTAATAATATATCATATTATTACTGATTTACTGCATTTTTAATCAAATTAATGCAGCCTTGGTGAACATAAAAGACTTCTTTCAAAAAATGATTAACCAAGATTAATAAATTCTTTAAAAGTATTGTCTTTTTTTTAGTTTTATAACTATTGTGATAAGTAATTTTAACATATACAGTCTTGTTGGAAAGTACCTTTGTTTCTTCTTAAAGTTTGAAGTTTAAACCTTTATAAGAGGAACATTTGTCGAAACCGAGAGTTACAAAGGTTTAGGATGTTTTTGTAGGTGGATACATGCCGGACTATAAGTGCCAGTAAACAGCAGCTCAGACTCTTTAAAACATGAATTTGGAAGCTTGTGCTCTGGTATGCTGTTGGAAGAAGTTAGAACAGCCTCTTTAGGTATGGCCATTGAATGGACAGCAGTGTGTATTTTACTGCATCGGACAGAAGCAGCGGGGCAAACACTCTAACCCTACCCAGGAAATTGCCTTTTCTCCCTCTTTTCCTCCCTTCTCCTGCTGATAGAAAAGAAACTGAGGTGGGGGCTAATGATTACATAGAACACATGTAACATAACATACACATGTCCACACACATCAGAGACTTCCAGCGCACTGCGATAGACAGTGTTTGGAGACACAAAGTCTCTTCCAGCTAAATAGTGCAAGTCATCGCTTGTCTAAATCACTTAGCTCAGTCCATTGTTTCAGCATAATCTCTCGTCAGTTCTGCTGAAATGCAACGGGCCACGTCTTGTATTGAAAAAGCAATGATGGATCTATTGATCCAGGGTGATCTCAGGAGTAGATCAGGCAGCATAAGAAAAAAGCTTGAGTGTTTCTTTATCTCTCTCTGTATAATTAAGATATCAGCCCAGATGGGACCCAGTGAGACAAGTCTCGGTAGAAATGTATTTCTCACCGGCTTGACAGAAATTCAATGAGCAGGTGTTATCTCCCATCTCTCTCTGCATTCTCTACAGTAAAGTTCATTATATAATTTCGGCAATCAATATATGTATTAAACATTAAGAGCGGACTGCGATATATTGAGGGCTGATGAATGTGAGGTTGAGAGTTTGATTACTCTTTCCACATGAACGCTTGCATAAAACACTATCATGTTGCGATGGATGACATCATTGTATTGTGTCATCCACCTTTTGCATTTTCACTTTCGTATAGTTTTTCACAAGTAAATCTTTTGGTAATGGTAAAATAGCTTAATGATTCATTTTTAAATGACGGATGGTGCATTTCTTTTATTGGCAAAGAACGTCATGCGGTTTCATCAGAAAAAATAATCCAATCATAAATGGGAACTGATACCGTGTGGTTAACAGAAACTGGTCATATGGAAATTCAGACCTAGTCCCGACACCCAAACCTACACCCAATTACAACATGACATTTAGTACACAAAAACACTAAACACATTTAGCCCCCAAAAGTGTTTCCAAACAAAAGATGTGTTAAGAGCACAAAATTTAGCTTAGATACACGAGACTCTGTCTGATCGTTTTATACTTATCTTGTTATTCAAGTTTGCGTACAATTTTAGAGCTACCAATAGCTGTCTGATACTCAAAGGGGAAGTCACTGACACTCAGAAGTGACAGTCAAACTCAAGCAGGCAGAGTACTATTTTTATGGAAAACCCCTGGCCATTCACCATCTGAGAGAGGCCAGAACTTCCTTTTTTGTTTGCGTTCTCTCGCTTGCTCTCTCTTTCATTCTAATCGTGTTGACATGGACACCACATGTCCGCCATGTGTTGCTGAACTGTGCTGAGATGACAGCATTGTTTCAGCAAAACCTCTGGCTGAAAGAATAGTCCTTTCTATCATCCACATCCCTCCCCAGACTTTCCAGTAATCAATGACAATGGATTTACAAAAGCTCCTCAAATCAGGAAAGAAAACCTTCTTAGCTTCTTTTCTACTTAAACAAAAAATCCACAAAAAGCCATGAAAGAGACAGCTCAAAAACAACTATCTTTGTAATGCTCACCAAGCCATTATACACATTACCAAATGTTTGGGATCAGTAATACTTTTATTCAGCAAGGACACATTAAACTTAAATTAAAGTTTCAATAGTGTTAGTAAAAGGACATTTATAATGTTACAAAGGTTTTCTATTTCAAATAAATGCTGTTCTTTTAAACTTTTTGTTCGTTAAAAAAACCTGAAAAAGGTCACAGTTACCTGAAGAATATTAAGTTACCTGTTAGTTAAAAATCTTACTTGATTTTAGATAAGCATATTAAAATGATTTCTGAGGGATCATGTGAAACAAGTCTAGAGTAATACTGTACTTCCGAAAATTTAGCTTTGCCATCACAGGAATGGATTAGATTATAAAATGTATTCAAATAAAAAGTTCTTTTAATTGTAAAAATATTTCATAGTATTATTGTTTTTCTGTATTTTCCAAATTAATGCAGCCATGGTGAGCATCTATGAAATTTTTTTTTTTTATTAATTTCAATGTTTTGATTTTAATTACACAAAATAGTATAAAATATTAACCATACAAGTAAATATCAGTTTATCCAATGCTGTCCCACGACCAATTTGTATGTATTTTACGAGGTGGTTAATTCATATGAATTCGTATGACCTCACTCATTTTGTACGATTTGTCTACACCCCAGTGATGGGTAGGTTTAGGGGCGGGGTTAGGTGTAGGTCATTCGTACAAATTCATGCGAATTGTACAACTCGTAAAATACGTATGATTTAGAAAAAAATCAAATTACTTTGTACGAGTGAGGTCGTACAAATTTGCATGAATTAGTCACCTCATAAATGATTTACGAATTGCCATGAGATCGGGCTGGCTTATCAATATCAGCTGGAATTTTTGCTGTAATGCTTACAAGAAATTTTTGACATTTCTAATTGGATTATTATAAAAGTGACTTTATGTTTTGCAATCCTGTCACTTTTATTTCAATTAAACACCCGATGTACATCCTATGACAGGCTGTACTTAAAAAGAAACAAGCTTTGAGAGCCGTGTTAAGTGGGCTGCCCAAAATCAATACTGCCATTTCAACCTTTAAGCCATTCAGACATACTTGGCATCCTTGTTGTTCTTATTGATTTGTCACTGTTGATCTCAAATGGCCAGTGGGATGCCAGGTGGCATCTCTTCACTCACTCTCAAGCAGACTGTTATCATAATCAAAAATCTGATTTTATCACAACATCAGCTCATATATCAAACACTCCCATCACACCAGACTTACAAGATATTATAATATTTTGTTATGTTTTTTTATGTGTTTTTATTTGAATGTATTCTCGTTTTGTTCAGGATTTGTGTTTTTTTGGATTTGGATTTGTTCACTGTCTCACTGAGTTGATACGGTTGGCTTCAACTGTAACTGCAATAAGTTGTAAATTTCTAGGATGTGAGCCTGACATGAATATACAATACTGTCCAGATGATCAGTGGAGTTAAGGTTTAACTTAAAACAAAGCTGTCCTGCCTTAACAGTGACTGAAATCTGGCTCACAGTTTCAACAATGGTACTTTTATTCAAACTAAATTGATTAGTGATTACTTGTACTTTAAAACACTTTCTTAGGACGATTCCCCAGAACTCTCAGCTTAGGCCACCATACCTCCATCTGTCACAGCTGGTGGATCTTTTTTTGTTTAGCGCAGGGGGTATTGGGGTCCTGAGATTTGTTTGTGGGAGTTGACTGAATGGCCATCCATAATGATCCCCTACTTCCTAAAGCACTCAACCATGACCATCACCTTTCACCCCTTATCATCTCCACTGAATCGTGCTATTTACATATGTAAAGTCCAGCTCCCACCTCTAGCCCAGCCTGTCTCTAAAAGCACATCCTGAATGGAGACACTCTTGTCATTTAGGTACAATGCTCCTGGTTTTCCACACTTAAGATGTAGCTTGAAGGGAGGTGTGAATGGTAAATGCATTTGTATGTAAGGACAGCATTATTTAAATCTACAGTACATTTTGGCAGGTTTATAGCTTTACATAGCAGATTACAATGACTAGAGGTGTCAAACTCATTTTAGGTCAAAGACTGGATTTTTTTTTTTTTTTGCAGGTTTAAATGTCTGGAATAAACTTTATGCTGCCTTCATAACCTACATAACGAGATAAAACAAAAGAGAACACACAGAATGTATTAATTTCATTATTTTTTTGTAACAAAAAAGGCCTACTGATAGCTGTAAATTATACATCTGTAAGTTCATATACATTCATCACATAAAACCAAATGTTTACGTTTAAAAAAAGTTCAAACTGTCTTACATTGGCCACAGGCCACTCTTTTTTTTTTTTTTTTTTTTTTTTTTACTTCCTCTGATCTAAACTCTTTGAAGATAACAATAAAGTAGGCGTGGAGTCTTTCCAGTGAAATCTAAATTAATTTTTTTCTTTTTATGACGAATTCCTCTATGGTATTAGGCGTTATAATAATAAGGCATCTGGCAAACTCTAAGTCTCCTTCCTGATCACTGACTACTTACTTTAAGAGCCAAGAATATCTAAACACAGATGTTACATTACACATTTAGGATCATAACCCCTATCCCCCCTTTTTTCCAAGAAACAAAATCTAAGAAATATGAGTTGCTTTAGAGAACAGTGATGTAACTTTCACACGAATTGTAAAGAGAGAAAGCAGAAACCGAGAGCTTTGGGCAAACTGCACTAAATAAAGTACCAGATCTTCCTTTATTGTCACATCACTGTTTACTCAAGTGCCATCAGTCTGTAAACTCAAGGAGATTTAACGATAGACCGTAGACGGATGTGTCTTGATAATGTTACACATTCCTGAAATGTCCTCCTGAAGTCCTCGTTTGGTCCTCCATCCCATTTTAGAGTATTTAGAGTGAAATGATTCATTGCTTTAAAAGAGTGGTTTTAGTGGTTCTATATTCCTAATGCATTTGTAAAAGGACTTGCAGCCTTATTGATCAAATGAGCAGTCCATTATTAAAGCATAGCATTGATTTGAGACTTTAAATGTCAAATCTATAAATTTCATGCAGAATCATTAAAGAAGAGAATGTTTAAGAATCACTCGTTCTTTTCATATTTTAACTCTTTCTCTTTCGATTTGAGTATTGCCTTTGAGAGGGCAGGACTTGTGCTGCAGCGTTACAGTATTGGAATTTTTTCTTGCTTTTGTGAATGAAATATGCAATTACCACATCAGCAGTGCCTGTTCTGTCAGGTCTGCGCCCACGACATTCAACACATAAACAGCCATAAACACAGAGCTGCTGCTCAGCTGGAAGAGCACAGCTGCTGCTGTTTACCCTGAGCAGCCCAGAAAAACATCCTGTACCGTGCCGTCTTTGAGCCCGGCTGCTCCCCTCCAATAATAAACAGCACTGTAGTTCAGACCCAGACCCCACGCATGCTGGGCGGCTCCTCTGCTACTCCTCAGCCTAATGCCAAAATCTTTCAAAGCTGGGCTGGAGAAACTGAAGAAACACACACACACAATTCTTATCTAAATGACCAGCTGCTGATGTGTTTATAAAAGGCTTACTCATTTAACCACAGCCATTGAATGTTTTTAGGAGGTCTGTGCTATAAAAGTGTTGAAGAAAAAAATCTGGAAATTAGAATTATGAATCTAATGCACATTAATAATTAATCTAAAATGGTTAAGTCCACTTTTAAATATTGATTAATGGAAGTAACGTTTTTTTTTTTAATCTAGTGGATGTTTATGTGTATAATTGTTTATGATTTACTTTGAAGTTGAGTCCAGGGCACAGTAAGTCTTACTGTGTCAACTGTGGTTGAGTTAAATGATCACATTTGCATGATCTTCTGCCCTCACTATAGCTAAGGACAAACTAAGCCCATTAAAGTATTTAGAATACGTGTATCTCTTTACTCTTGTTTGTATACTCTTGTGGTATTTTTAGTGCAGACAAAAGGCATGGTAGGGTTAAGTCATTTCTCAAACAGGAATTAGCTGGAAAGTGGTTCATTAATAAACCTGTTTCTTTTTGTACCGTAGCAGTGGCATTCCACAGCCCGCCTGTGAAGATTAAGGAAGAGCCTCAGAGTCCCGGCTCAGACCCCAGCCAGTCTTGCAGTCACAAGCAGAGCTTCAGCTACCCCAATGGAGAGCAGTGCCTTTACGCCAGGTCAGTCAAAAGCCGGATGCTGTCCCTTGATGCCTCTCGTCAGAAGAACATACTTTTATGGTGTGAGCAGGTTTCACCTTTAGCCCTGTGGACACAGAAATTATATTCTTAAAACACACATTTCACACTATAATGCAGGGTTCTTCAAATCCGGCCCTGGGAGGTCACTGCCCTGCAGAGTTTTGGCCTGATTTTGTTCGAAATGACGTTACACTGATTCATTCTTGAATTTCACTTGAAGTATATCATGGCCACAATCAAGGACACCTGAGCAAGCTAATCAAGGTCTTCAGAGTTACTAGAAAATTAGTAGGTGATTTTGATCTTGAGCTAAATTCTGCAGGGCAGTGGCTATAATAAGTGTCATGATGCCTTAATCTCACATATTGCAGAAGTGTTTTTATGTCCCTAAAAGTCATTTTGAAAAATCTCAAATGATGCAATGAGTTTAAATGCATTCTATGATGGAAACAACATTTTAAGCAATTTTTAAAATAAAAAGGCAGACTTGTCTTGCTAAGGCTGATTTCACATTTTATTTAATTCGATGTAACTAAAATATATTTTCACACATTATAAGAGATTTGGGGGTCAGAATTTGTGTAAAAAATATTATTAGAAAAGTTCATCCACTCTTTGTTTTATATTAATATAGAAATCATTTTTCCACTATTTTAGATTTTTACAAATGTTTCAGTAATAAAAAAAAAAAAATAATAATAATAATAATATAATAATAAGTAATGTCATATTTTTATTATGCATTCTCATATTTTAAGAATGTATGTCTGGGTCAAATGTAAAACAAAAGTCTATACATATACTTTTCTGGTTTTAATGTGACCTTCATTTAAACAGAGAGAAAAAAATCTACTCCTGAGACATAAAAGTGTTTATAATCAAATAGACATCCATACAAGATTTCATGCATATATAACAGGAAAGAAATGCATTGTTGACTTTGAAAGTGTCTGCGTGCCCTGCAGTGCCTACGAGCAGAAGAGAGCAGCCGTGGCAGCAACAGCAGGAGGATCTAAGAGCTCTTGTCCAGGGACACCCATGTCTCCTATGCAGCATTACTCCCCAAAACCAACAGTGGGAACTCGGCCGGAGTCAGGATACATGAATACACCCTTAGCCAGCCAATCCCACGCCTGCCACAGCCACAGTTACCCCATGAACCCCAGGTAACAATAATGATAAAGAATATGTAGGTGTGTAAACTTTCGAGTAGAGATGCATGATATATTGGTACAGTTATCGGTCGAAAAACTAAAACCAGTCATTTTAAATACAAGCGAGCCCATATGGATATTTAATTGTGCATGCTATAGCATACAGATAAAGCATAATTGCATTGCAACAGAATTTTTGAGAGCCTATCTTTTAATCAAGGTCTCATTTTCCCTCCCAGTTCCAGGTTCCCTTCCGGCTCTGCAGAGATGTGCCCACCATTTGCTTCCCAAGGCCAGGCCCTGCAGCGCATGCATCCTGCCCATGCCACCGGGGGCGGAGGTGGTGGTTATCTTCGGCAACACTCTGACCCCTGCTTGCCTTATCCTCCTCAGCAGAACTTCAAGCAGGAGTACATGGACCCTCTGTACGACCGAGCGGCCCACATGGCCGGACCGCAGCATCAGAGGTTTCCTCCTGCCCATATGATGGTCAAACAGGAACCCACTGACTACACTTACGAACCTGGTACGTGAGTCAAAAGACTGATGACACAAAGTGAATTGATTTGCTTTGAAGTGGTGTCTCATCTCCTGTCTTTTCCTGAAAAATCAAACCACATTAGGCCACTAATGTAAGCAGTAAATTGCTCAACAAAACCAGAAAGTCTTTTTTCGAAGAGATTCTGTTTGTTCTTGTCCGCTTCCACATCCACCGACACTTTACAAAGGTCTCAACAGTGTTTTATGTACTTCTGCCTGCTCACCCCTTCTTTTTGTGCCTGTGTCCTTTGAGAAGGAGGGAGGCATAGGAATTTCATTGAGAAAATGGAGGGCACTGGAAAGACTAGAATCCCCAGCGGAGTGCTCGCTGGTATAGGGTTGCAGCAGCGGCTTCCTTTTTCTGCAGGCAGATGAACTCATAATGGAAAAATGAGCATAGCCTCTGTAACCTGAGCCCATGTGCTGGCTTGGTCGAGCGAGTGGGTGGTGGTGGTGGTGGTGGGGAGGGGGGGGGTTGTGTTGTAGCCGGGGGGCTCAGGCCATATACTCACAACACAGGCGAACTCATCTCCTCCCACTCGGCTTTTGCGACTGACACAGGGTCGAAACACAACACCCTGCGCAGGTCCAACTTATCAGTGCTCTGTGAAAGACTACAAACAACAGTGATCTAACAAACATTGCACATAGATCAGCGTAAAAACAAAGTTACCGTTTCACCCAATTCTTTTACATGAAAAAAAAGGAAGCATGATTTTCAGGGTTCTTTTGTTCCCTTATAGTTGGTACTGCATGTTCAGTGTTGTTATTGTTAACTAAGACTATTAAAATGATTAATTAACATTTCCATAATTGAAATAATGCACATAAACATAAATAATTTTTTAGGACTTAAATAGACTTAAAAATGAGAAATGTTGCCTTAAATACTAAGTTGAAGTACTAAAATTACTAGAACTAAGTTAAAAAGAAAACTAATAAAAATGACAAAAGCACTTAAATGACCAAAACTTGAAAACTGAAAAATAAAAACTAAAAAGATAAAAATAAAATACTACTAAAATAACAACTGATGCTGCTTAGCTCAGATTCATATGTGCAGAAATGTGGCAGCTTGGGATGAGATAGTCTGGAACAAAAGGATGTTTGTGTGAGGATAGAGTGCCCTATCTGAGGTGGAGTGGCTCGCAGTTAATGAAAAAAAAAATCTGCATGTGCTGTGAGTTTGGGTCATATTCAAATGTTTTTTTTTTTGTACAATATTACATTAGTAATAATTCTTATTATGTTTAATCTTAATAATAATACACTTTCAATTATCATCATCATCATTATATGTATATATGTATAAAACAATTACATATTTCCCCAACTGTGCAGCCCTACCATGCAGTTTATGTTTTATAAGGGATCCTGTGACTGTTTCAGTTGAAAATGGAACTGAAAAAATTCCAATCCAACAGCTCTGTCAACAGTTTCATTAATGAGCTCTATGTATGAGAAAAGTGCTCTAGTCCCTCAGAGCTCTTTCTCCCCTGTGACCTCTTATCACGGCCTCTGCCACTGCATTCTCCAGCCATGAATCATGACTCCACTTCACAAACTAACCATTTCTCATTTATACAGTATAGAAGGAGAGAGGGGGAGAGAGAAAGAGAGAGAGAGAGAGAGAGAGAGAGAGAGAGAGAGAGAGAGAGAGAGAGAGAGTGAGTGAGAGAGAGAGAGAGAGAGAGAGAAGGAGTGGTATAACGGTTATAAAGCTGATTCTGGCTTCCTGCAGTTTTGTGTGACTGTTTAAGATCCACTGCTCTTTACTGCCTAAAAATAAAGCTGCAGACAGGTGATATTATGACAAATGACTTTATGACAAATGGACCTTTTGTCCTTGCAGCACTCAGTGGCAGAGGTTATCAAATCTGCAGATGCACCAGCCTCACACCCTACAGAAATAGTGCCTAAAGAGGGCCAACAATGATTAGCTCTGTTCTCAAACCCATTGAGCTGCTTCGCTGCTTACTACCTACATAGGCAGCATACTTACTACCTAACCACAACGTAACCTCATAAGGGAAATAATTATGAATAGGCAGCAACACACAAAAAAATAGCGCTTCAAACAGGAAAGCAACTTCAAATTTGTTTCAATAGAGCTAACGGTGTGATACACTAATTCAGGGTTTCACAAAAGGGAGTCTTGTCACTTTTTGCATTAGACGGTGTGTGTGAAGAATATATGCGATGCTGCCTCCCTGCGAGAAGAGAGCAAAACCGAAAATGCTAACATTTAGCTTTTGCTCTGGACACCTAAAATGCTTCCTATGTAGGAAACTCACTATTGGTTTTGGAACAAAGCAATTGACTTTTTACCAACAGGAAGTATAAATAAAGATTATCAGATCATTTGCACGCATCCATCACTGAAGGTCATTCGTTTGTGTTTTCTCTGCAGATGTGCCTGGTTGCCCCTCTATGTATCATCACAACGAGGGCTACCCCAACCCACAGCACAACAGTGAAGGTAAGGACATGGTTTGTCCATCTAGAACATGCAGCTCTAGTATAGTTCTAGAATGTGCATTTCACACACTCACAGCACGTCAGGTTTGGCCAGTACTGTGCGGTCACTGGCTAACCAGGCCAGAGGGTCTGTGTTTCTGTTGGCATGAACATTTGTTTCTCCCTAGCCTAAAGAATTCCAGGGTAAATATTACTACTGGAAAAGACGAGTATTTTTCCTGGAGTGAAGAAAAATAATCCTTCTCTCCGTTTGCTGCATTTGCCGCACCATTTTGGGTATTTTCAGTTGTTAGCTGATCTCTGTAATGTGCCATTATATACAGGAAATTTGGTTCCTTGCTTCATAAAGTGTACATAACCGAATAATAAAAATCATCAAGAATCCTTGTTTCCCATAATAAGAATTCATAAATATCAGTGGAAAAACAGTTACTGTATTCATACATCTCAATTTGAAAAGTCAAACAGGAAAATGCTTGTTATTATTAATGACTACCATTAATACATTAGCACAGTATAACTCAAGTGGATTGTCTTGGTATCCACTTTCAACTTCTAATAATTCCCTTGTCCTGTCTTACTAGGTTACATCTTTGAAAATGATTCCCGCGTTGTTCCTGAGAAATTTGAAGGTAAGTCTCACTTGTCCAGGTAGGACAGGTATTCATTTCAAATACAAATAGTCTGTTCAAGTGCTACAACATACAAAAATGAGAAACAAAATTACTACAGTGGGGCCCAAAAGTCTGAGACTGTTACTGAAAATGTGTACATTTTTTTTTTTTAAATGTAATAAAACATTTTTCCATTACAAATCGTCACCAACATAACTATCAGAACAGAAAGCTGAATTGAAAAATGTATATAAATCTCAAATATAAATCTATACAAGTTTGTGTAAAACCTGATTATTACATTTTAGAGCATGATTACAAAATAATTTTTCAACATTTAGAATTTTTCCAAAGTCCTAAAATTGTAGATTTTGAATCTCAAATTTTCAGTGTGGTCTCCCCACTTTGTCTGGTTTTGAGATATGATTGCTACCTATAGGTGAATTAATGGACGATCTCTTTTCCTGAGCTCAGGTGAGGTGAAGCAGGAAGGGGGCGGTGTGTTTCGTGAGGGTGCCCCCTATCAGCGCCGTGGCTCACTGCAGCTCTGGCAGTTTTTGGTGGCCCTCCTCGATGATCCCGGCAATGCACACTTTATCGCATGGACCGGCCGTGGCATGGAGTTCAAACTCATCGAGCCAGAGGAGGTAAAAATTGGGCTTTTAAGAGTTTTCAGAAGGCCAAATAGGTTTTTATATCCAGAAAACATTAATAGCAATTGATCATTCAAAGAACTAAGATGTCAATATGATCATTGCGAGGTTCAGAAAAATTAGATGCAGTGTTTATTCAGCCTTCACAAACTATAGAGAGAATAAACAATGGGTTTCAGAGATTTGCTTGCAATCAGTTCACAGTTCCCCAGGGTCTAAGAACTCATCCACACGATGCCAGTTTTCCATTAGCTGCCATGCATTATTTACCCCACTTAACAGCATAGTGAAATAAAATGGAGAATGGCTCCATTACCAAATATTACAACCTTCCATTTTGCCGGAGTCTAAGCACAGCGCAGCGGTTGAGACAAGAGCGTTAACCTCCCATTGTCTGTGGTCAGTAGACAGCTAAATGGCATGACTCAGCTAACTATCATGCAGAGATGCATCCATCAGTTCTGCTCAACTGTATCCATGAATCATTCATTACAGCCAAAGTTTTACTATCGCAATTAAAGCGTACAGCTCTGTCGAAGACCAAACAATCTGTTCCTTAAATGTCAGCAGACCCACAAGTTTACTGGCCCAAGATGGAAGGGCCCTCAAGTCGATCCTTGAAGTTTAGGATAAATAAGTATTTCCTCTAGATTTGACAACTAGCAGTTTGCGCTGTGCGCCGTGTGGTGTTTTGGTCAGCATTTAGTGGTAATTTGGTTGTATAAAAGGGAACTGCATTATTTTGTGGGGACTCGCCCTTCCTTTTCAAAGTTCAGTTGTTGTACAGTCACAAAGGGCCTCTTGTGTTCAAATTAAGTCACTGCAATACAGTCATTTCCTGTCCTTATGGTTTGTATTATGACTTATTTTGACACTCTAGGTGGCAAGACTCTGGGGGATGCAGAAGAACCGTCCAGCCATGAATTACGACAAGCTGAGTCGTTCTTTGCGCTACTATTATGAGAAGGGAATTATGCAAAAGGTATTTCATCACTTATTTTATTGTCTCCTATGCTATTTTTTCTTCACTTTAACCCTCACGTTCAGTTGAGATTGACATTATTCTATACTTGGGGTCCCAGAGACTCCAAATATAGACTCCAGAACAATTTGTCTAAAATTAATAATAATAATAATAATAAAAAGCCAATTTTATCTAAGTATTGTTGTTTCTGTCTGGTTTCAGTTTGACACCAGCAAAAACACGTAGAACAAAATACATTTCAAATACAATAATACTAAATTAAATTAAATCCAGGTGTTTACTATTAAAAGTATGTACTGTATGTGTATCATATGAAAAGTATTTGCATTTATTTATAAACTTATATAAATTCATTTATTTAAATAATTCAACATATTTATTATACAAAACAGTTTATTTTTAATTACTTTTAATATATATGCATTTCATTTCCATTTTTATTTCTAGGGTGTCAAATTAACTGCAAACAAATACATTATTTATGGATGATCTCACAAGTGATGATGTATCAACCTAATGCTATGTTTTTTGATATGTTGAAAATGAGTTTGGGGACCCAAACAGAACATGAGACTTATAATTTTGGATCATAAATATAATCAATATTTAACTCTCTTTTTTTTTCAGGTGGCGGGTGAGCGTTATGTTTACAAATTCGTGTGTGAGCCGGAGGCTCTGATATCCTTGGCTTTTCCCGACAATCAGCGGCCAAGTCTGAAGGCAGAATTTGAACGATATGTCAACGAGGAAGACACTGTGCCGCTGTCTCACCTTGATGAGGGGGCGTCTTATCCTCCCGAACCAGCTGCCACCAACATGGGCCCTCAGTCCTACTCCAAAGGCTACATGTACTAATGCCACCAACATTTTCCCATGTTCCCCATCCCAGTTTACTCCCCGCTGCACCTATTGCACATGCCCACCCCATCCACTTGTATATAAGGCTGTTTTTTTTTTTTTATTAAATTAATCTCATTAGGGACTCTGCATTCCTCTCACTTCTGAGGCCTATCTAATCTAAACACAGTACTGTGGTTCAAGAGATTGCTTAATAAAGACCCAATATTACTACTATACCATGTGAACAGTCTCTGTTTCTTATGTTTGCAACTACGAAAAATGCACTAAATGAAAAGGTGGTGTTTACCTGTAACTCACTGATGTAGGTTTTTTTTTTTTTTTTTTTTTGATGTGCCTTTTTTGTTATGTTTTATGCCTTTATTTAGATAGGACAGCATAGGTCAACAGGAAGTGAAGTGGGTGAGAGAGACTGCAGAACATGAGATCCAGAGGGCGAGATAGGATCCAAAATTCCAGATCCAACTTCTCCCACTTTACCCGTCTCCACCCCCTGGATGTGGATTTAACCTCCCCCCTGGATCTTGTGTACTGCAGTGAGGGGCTACTGGGCCCATGAGGTCATTAGAGCTGACAACTGATGCAGTTTTTTAGATTGAGAAACCTATTAATTAATGAATAGCACAGTTCTAAATCTATAAACATTATTTTTTGCACAAACTGACGTAAACTCAAAAGACAATTTTGGATGGTAAAGTAACCTCCGGTATAAATCTTAAGTTCATAACATTTCTTTATGCAGATTGTGTTATATTTACCACACATTCAATTGGCGGTGGAATGACCTTCTATAAATTGTGTTAAAAGATCTGTATGCAATGTTATCCGTTCTAGAACTTTAGTGAGCCTTTTACACAGAACGCGTTATTTTTTATTTATTTTGTATCTATGTGCTGCTTTTTCATTTTTCTAAACATGTGCTCGCGTCTTTTAGAGCAGTGTTCCTAAAACATTCACACTCTTGAGATTTTGCGGGGTTTTTTTTTTAAACGTCTTTCTACCGAGTCCCGCGTTTATCAATGCAAAAACGCGTTCTGTGAGAAAGGTCCCCATTTCAAAATCATTTTTACCTGGCAAACAGAAGCATCGTAAGCTCTCAGCTCCCTCCAGCGACAAAACCGTATTAACATTCTCAAACTGATGTTCACCCTCTTCTAATTTTTGAGTTTTTATTTGTCCTCTGGCGGTGTAATCCGTTATTGACAGGTGAGAAATAGTTAGCACCGTCCTCATGAACCGCTCCAAGTTCATCTTTCGCGCTCTGGACTTCCGTCTATAGTATACCATGCTATAAAAATTTGCTCACAGCATCTTTAAATAACAGAAACTTGAAATAACTGTGTAAATGAAAAGCATGATTTGCTTAATTAAATAGCCAGTTACTTTCTTCTTTTTACTTAATACAGTTCTCATTTTAGAATTAAAAAAAAAAAAAATGTAGATATATAGTTCAACTTCAATATACGCTTTTCTGAAGTAAAAAAACAAAAAAACAAAACACTCAAAAAATTGACTTTTTAAAAGACAAATTTTATTTTAAGTTGACTTTAAAATGACTCCAAGATATGACAGAACATAAGCTGTAACAACATCAAAAACTGCAGGACATTTCCACCCCCCATCACTTCCTCTAATAAAAGAGCTATAATACAAAATCTCCACTGTGGTCCAATGCACTGATCTTGTTCGGAGTTGGTAATTTAAACATTAAAACAGAAGAGAGGTCCCAAATAAGGATGAGATCTGTGTGTGATAGTGAAAGTGACTAGACATCCTGTTCAATTGTGATGACCAGACCACCACAGAGGAACCAACTGAATGAATGAAACCCCTTTCCCTCTCAGCACAGTAATCAACATCCACTGACCAGACGGATGTGCTGTCCACACGTTCTACAACACAAATGGGTCGTTCCGGTTAATCTGGACAAAAAGAGCTGCACTATACAAATGCAAATAACTGATTTGGTTTGTTAAAGGGGTAGCTTGTTCAAAAAAAGTCATATTAACTGGATTTGGTATTCAGCACAGGGTTTAATAACCCAAAATTTGATCTCTCAGGTTTTTGTATTTTTTATTACAAAGGTAGGGAAAATTTCAATTATAAATCCCTAACAACCATATCCAAAATTAAAATAATAAATGAAATGCTTCTGATAAAAAAACAAAAACAAAACAAACCCACTTTAATTTTTTTTTTGAAGTATCTTTTTTTATATTTGAACGTGCTGTTCACAGTAATGGAAAGGATCTTATCTTAAAAAAAAATAGGGCACCTCAGGTTTTTTTTATCCACATTTTTAGCATCTGTCCATGTTATCCTCCACTCTGCCCACAACACAAACTCAACGTTTTGTTCAGCAGGAGTATGGGACATTCGCAGTCTATCAGGACCTTGTGTGAAGGTTCTAGCGTCGTCTGAAGGCTCTGGATATTCTCCAAGCATTTGGTTCCTCGTAGCGGTTATAAAGGGGCTCCAACCGCTGCTGTTTCTTCTGTTTGCTGAGGCGTGTGGGATCAGAGACTTTGAAGAAAGCTGGAGAAAATTCTACAAGCCACCTCGGGTCAATGGTGGTCACCTCCCTCATGTACTCCTTGGTGGTCAGCACAAGCTCATGATACACCACCCTGAGGAGAAGAACGCAGCTTTAGTATATGTAGCATAGATACTAGTAGTGTTGTTAACTATTGTGCTTTTTGCAAACATACCATTCTGGTTGGCGATTGAACAATGCGCTGGAGGGGTGGATGTAGACCACCTGCTGGTCTATGAGGGTTCTGTAACCTTCTTGAGGGTCCTTTTTGGCTGCGTTTCGGAAGAAACCACTGCAGATGGCCTTCTGTACACGTACTGTGGCTTTACCGCATGATACCACATCCAACTTGTGTCTGAAGAGAGAAAAATGTGTAATTATGGAGCGTAAAGGCCCTTTCACACCAAGGATGATACCTATAACAATAACGTTTTAAAACTCATTCTAATTCTATGAGAATAAGGACGTTTACACCACAACTATAACAATAACGACATGAGAATGACATCAATGGAATCACTTCCAGAAGAATTTTTCCTATCTATCTATCTATCTATCTATCTATCTATCTATATCTATATATCTATATATCTATATATATATATATATATATATATATATATATATATATATATATATATATATATATATATATAACATCTAGCCAATCGGAATCCACTCAACTTGAGCTTGAGCAAAGCAGCAACGACATAACCGCAGCTCATACTTAGTTATCTTTAAAGTTATTGCTCTTGGTGTGAACAGGCCTTAAGGCTTAGGTTGTGTAAGTCGTATAAAGTTACTGTTATTCTCAACCCCTTACCTGTCCATGATGCCCAGCATCTGTTTGCGGATATCCTGCGCACGCCTGAGAGATCGCGCCTGGATGAAGTTTTCATAGCACCAGGGGTTGGAAAACTTGTTGTTCTTCCAGGAGTTGTAGACAGCCAACAAAGTCAGATGGTCCCCCTCAGGCTGGTGAAACTTGGCCTTCTTCTGATCTGCTAGAGCTTGTTTGTCCTGAGATTCAGAGTGAAATCTTGATTACTATCTTTAGGATCAGTCTGCTAGGATACCTAAAACTCTATGCAATGATGTAACAGTTCCTTGACCATTCATGGATCTGTGAACGTGTGTGGGCTAAAGGAGTACCTTTGGTCTGTAGAAGACATTCTGTACTGAAAGCATTGACACAATGGTCAGCATCTCTTCGCTGCAGCCAAGATGGACAGACATGATCAACATCTTACAAAGCATGGGCTCCAGAGGAAACTCTGCCATCTGATAGGAACAGTGACAAGAAACTTAATACTTCATTTTGAAAACTGAGAAGCTACAACCAAACACTGAAAACCGTAAGAAAACAGACACAAGCAAACTTACTCTACGACCGAGACGTGTAAGCAAGCCTTCATCATCCAATGCTCCCAGAGTGTACAGCTGCTCCATGGCTGTGATGAGTGTCTCCATGGGCGGAGCATCCATGAAATCAAATGACAACAGATCATTGATGCCCATTGCCTGATTGGAGGACAAGAAAAATTCTCAGCTTATCTGCACTCGCCAGAATTTTAATATTGTCCCAAGATGACTCCGCATTAGAACAGTTAAATTGTACCTTTAGAGACAGTACAGTGCTGGCCAAGTTAGTTCTCTGAATCTCAGGTACGTTGGTGGTGAGCATCTCATCTCTGTAGGCGCGTTCTGTGTAGAGTCTGTAGCACTTCCCAGGGCCTGTTCTACCTGCTCTGCCCGCTCGCTGCTTAGCCTGGGCCTACGGACAAAAAGAATGAGGTTTAGGAGACAAAGTGTACTTCCAGTGTATACTGAATGTAGTTTGGGTCATTAGGAATGGATGTTACCTGGGAAATGGGGGTAACTACTAGCTGATCAATTCCAGTTTTGGAGTTATAAACCTTCTGCTTGACAAAACCTGGATCCACCACATAGTAGATCCCATCAATTGTCAAAGAAGTCTCTGCAATATTAGTAGCAATGACCACTTAAAAAAAAAAAATAGCAGATTATTTGTTAAGATATATCCAGTGATGCACATTTTTAAGAAGAGATGTTCTGATATGTCAGAAGTGACCATAGAAAGCAATGGATGGTACCTTTCTACTTCCAGGTGGTGCTGGGTCAAAGATCCTGGTCTGCATTTCACTGGGCAGGGCAGAGTAGACTGGGAGGATGATCAGCTCTGGGACATCAGGACCAAGGGATTTCATTCGTTCGTACAGGATCTCACAGGCAGTGTCGATCTCCTCCTGACCCGTCAGGAACACCAAGACGTCACCTGCACATTAAATAACTTTTATTACAGGAAGTTCATTTTCACAGGCATTTAAACGTTCTTCTGTTAACAACTGTGTGCAAAAAGTTACCTGGAGGCTCAGTGAGGTGAATCTGCATGACTGTGATCAGACTGGCATCCAGGTAATCAGTCTCAGGTTCTTTAGTATACAAAACCTCCACTGGATATGTACGACCAGGGATAGTAAAAATGGGTGCTTCATAAAAGTACTGTGAGAATTTCACAGCGTCCAGCGTAGCAGATGTCACGATGAGCTTCATGTCAGTTCGCTTCTGTACAGTCTAATAATACAAAAACAAGACACTGTTACATGCGCCCTAAAAGAGGTGGACAAATCTAAGCACCTAAGTTAGTCACTATCAAATATTTTTCTTTTTTTTTTTTTTGAGTAGAAAGCAACAGTGTTTAAAACAGGTTCAAACTCTTTAAGAACAGATCTTGCATGCCTAATTTTTTTTCAACTGAAGTTGTTTACTGTTTATTTTATTTTTTAAATTTAAGTTGTTTATTTTTTATTAATTTTATTTATATTTGTAGAAAATTATTATTTTTTTTGTAATTATACAAGAAAATACATATTTTATTATTTAAAACCATATATATATATATATACATACATACATATATATATACATACATATATACATATATACATACATATATATATATATACATATACATATATATATATATATATATATATATAATATTAAAAGGCATTTTAATTACACAAAGGCTGCTTTTTGTGATTAAATAAATGAAAAGAAAAAAAAAAGGTAATATTGTGTTATATTACTACAATCTAACAAAGGTTTTATTCCTTTGATGGTACTTCAGTTTTCAGTGTCACATGATACTCCAGAAATTTTGTATGATGATTTGGAGCTCAAGTAACATTTATTTTCTTTTTGTGAAAGCTGCAATATTTTTTTCAGGATTATTTGATTAAGAGAAATGTCAAAATAACAGCAATTTTTTAAAATAGAAATTAATTGTAACGATGCAAAAGCCTTTACCATCACAATTTAAAGTTTTCTTGCTAAATGCAAATATTTTTTTCAAATAAATGAATACATAAATAAAATAAAATCTTTATTGACCTGGACACTCATTGACTGTGTGAACAAAGCCTCTGAACCGTACCTTCTTGAGCAGGCCAAAGAGCACATCTGTGTGAATGGTTCTCTCATGGGCCTCATCCAACATAATGATGGCATACTGGCCCAGATCAGGGTCAATCAGACACTCTCTTAACAGCATACCGTCCGTCATGTACTTAATGACAGTCTCGGGACTTGTGCAGTCCTCAAAACGGATGGTGTAGCCAACCTGCACAGACACAGAAAGAGATCCGTTTTAAATGCTAGAGTCAAATGTTAGATCATTGTTCCCAATGTTGTGGAAATTAATATAATCAAGCATCTACCTCTTGACCTAAACAGCAACCGTATTCCTCTGACACTCTTTTAGCTACAGACATGGCTGCCACTCTTCTGGGTTGTGTGCACCCGATCTTCCCCCGTGTGGTGTATCCAGCCTCAGCCAGGTACTGAGTGATCTGAGTGGTCTTTCCTGAGCCCGTCTCACCAATCACAATTAGTATCTGGTTGTCATGGACAGCCTGTGAAGACAATGGTTGAATCTATGAACATAACTAAACTGAAAACTAGCTCAGAATGAAAATACGTATCAGTTGAAGTCACACCTGAATGAGCTGCTCTTTCAGCTTGTAGATGGGAAGACTCTCTCTTTGCTCCAGGATAGAAAGTTGAGTCTTTTTTCCATAGGAGGCCTTGTTGCCACCAAAGGCGTGTTTCTTCCATTCTGGGATGTCATTGGGCATCATACCTATGCCCCTCATGTTGGCAGCTATCTGCCTGCCGTCGGCTATATGGATGGTGAGCGTGTGAAGACAGAAAAAAGCATTTATTAGAGATGCACAAACATGATAACAGACTTGAGCTCATACAAAGCCAGAGGGCATACAAGCATCAGAGATAGGCTTGTTATGTGCAGACCAGCCACCATCTGCCACGATATCAGAGCTCAGGAAATCAGATCTCCCTATCAGAGAACTCCCTAAACCCCAGTATGGACAAACAGGAAGGAAGTATATCTGGAATTATCAGTCTCTTTCATATTACATAACCGCTTGTTCTTTTTTTTAACTGGAGGACATGGACAGCAAAACTTCCGTTTACTCACACGATCCTACTTCACTATATACTTAATCAGACTGGTTTTAATTTTAGTCTTCAAATTTTTCTAGTATTCCATGGAGGTTTGAAGTTCTAAAGCATTCTGAATAAAGTCAGTTGTGTGATATCTCAGAATTCTGACCGTAATATAATTTGGGAAAGTTTGACTTGTTGATGCAGAGTAATATTTATCAAGTTTACAGGACATCTTACACCTGCATTGACTTGAAGTGGTATTCTATTAGACTTTACAGAGCAGACATACATTTTGACATCAATCATTATTCAGATGAAGCCAGGATGAAGTTTGAATGTCTTACTGTCAGGCAGTGGGTCCACCCAGTGTTTGTTTAGGCCCGTGGGGATTGAGTCCATTTCAGCCTCCCGTTGGGCCTGTTTCACCTCCCGTCGCTCTTTGGCCAGGGCACTCTGCATCATGGCTGCTTGGGAGAGAGATCCATCGGGGTTCTGCCAGAAAAACAGAATATATGCAAGTGTAAAAATCACAGAATATGTCCAGATTTGTTAAATCAAAAGCTTTGCTATAAGTTGCTCAGGCAGCGTAGAGTGAGAGTACAGGTGGTTTGAGCTACCTTGACAATCTTGACAGGACTCATGTCCATGCTCTGTTTGGTGTGTCCCCTCAGGAATGGAGGTTCCTCTTCCACCAGCTCAATTTCCAAGTCCTCATCTGACAGACAAGCCACAACAGACAAAATTTGAGAGGTGTTCCAACAAAAACTTTTTTTTTTGCGATGGGAAGCTGGATTTTATTTATTTGTATGGTAAAAATATTGAGTTAAACAAAGGATAATCCAATGCATACCTTCCTCATCATCTACTTTGGGCAGAATTCCTGTCTCTTCATCAAAGTCTGGGAATTCCTCCTTAGACAACACGTTGGCAGCAATCATCTAAGAACAGACAGACCAAGATGTTAAAATATGAACACAAGTAATAATAAACAAGAACTGTATTAAAAAGATGGCCATGCACCTGTTTGATTTCCCACTTTTCTGGATCGGAGATCTTGGTGAGTCTTTTGCGTTCCAATGTGTCATCCTCTACCTCTGGAGCATGGCCCAGGTTCAGGTTTGTAGGTCTGTCAGGATTTCTCATGGCCGACTCTTCCTGACCGTCTCCACCAACATTTCTCCTCCTGTTAGGGTTCAGATCTTCACCAGTATCCTGGTCAACGTCCTTGTAAAAGAAAGACAACCCAACAAAAATCAGCCCACATATAATGCACAGTGATCAGTCAATATATAATTCAAGCTGAGCACAAAATGTCTTTAATAATAATAATAATAATAATAATAATAATAATAATAATAATAATATGTACAGATTTAGATATGCAAATGGTGACTTTTGGACCATTGGCAGTTTTGTCTGTTCTCTCTCATGGCTTTCATTAAGACGTAGCTAACTCACCTTCATACTGAGACTTGTTTTGGATCCAGTGAAGGACAACACCTTGATTTTGACCCTTTGACCTTTGCTGACCACATCTGCCACATTTGCTACCCGACCTTCTCTCCTGAGCTCAGAAATATGGACCAAGCCTTCCCAGCGTTTTCTTCATGAAAGAAAGATAAAAGAAAAAAAAAAAGTTTAATATCATATCTTGCACACTCGCATCACTTTCAATAGCCTTGAAAGTAGATTTACTGCATCCAAAACATACCTGAGACCTTCCAGCTGCACAAAGCAGCCAAACTGCATAATACTGGTGACTTTGCCGTTGTAGATATCGCCCACAGATGGCTCCTCTGGAGGGGGGCGGTCCACATGTTTGTCCTTCCAGCGGTCTGAGCCTTTGTCTCTGTCTCCCCGTGCAGGACTCCTGGACCTGCTGCGAGAGTGCCAGCGGCTCCTGCGCTTCCTTCTGTCTCTCTCATTAGAACGAGATCTGGAACGGGAGCGAGAGCGATGGCGTCTCCGTCTGTCTCGGTCTCTGTCCCTATCTCTGCTCCGGCTGCGACTTCTGCTCCTCCGCTTCTTCTTACTGCTGCTGCTGCTGGTTTCAGATCTAAGAGGGATGACACATACACGTTAAAATTCAACAACATGATGCAGCGGGGAAATAACTGCAGCATCAAGTTCAGTGGCATCTATTTTATGTTACAGAAGTTCCTCACCTGTGTTTACTGCTGCTAGGTTCTGTGCCACTAACACTGGGCATAAACATCTCCAACTCTTTCATGGCTTTAGCAGCAACTTTCACATCATCCTCATCCAGCATAGTCTAATTAGAAGAGGAGATACATTTTATGATTACAGTTGATAAAAAAAAAACACATTATAGTTATTTATATAAACAATGTATATATAGAATTACCCTAGTATTAGGATTGTCAGGTCTGCACAGAGCTGGAAACAGCTCTTTCAGCTTGTCCTTTTCACCATTTGGCTTAGCCACAGAATGAGAGGCTGTACAATAAAGATCACATAAGATAAGTACCATCAGAAGATATGAAGAAAAAAAAAAAAAAAAAAACGATGTCTGACTGTTATTCTATAAGACCACCAATGCTCTTACCTTTACTGGTAGATGCTTTTGCAGGAGGACGCATGGTTTGAATGAGACGAAGCAAATTGCTGACGAGGGAATCCTAAAGGACAGAAATGACACGGTGGGTTAGATATTTCTAAAACTCCAAATGTAAAATCACAAGACATCAAATTGAATGGACGAATTTTTGACAGAATAGATTTTAAAAATCCTTACTGTGAAATCGGCTCCATTTTTAACCAGCACTGTTTTAAATCCATCAATGCTTGGGTTTTTCTCAGCAAGACTGATAACAAACTCAGCTGAAAAACACATAAACCAACAGACTGTTACTACAGACTTCCATACACATTCAGATCGTGCCCCTGTCTTTAACGTCTGTAAATAAAATTACTAACAAAGAAACTGGCTAACCAGCTAACGTATTTACGTAACTGCTAACATACCAACAACGCGACACGCGGTCAAGTCAAATTTATAAACTTACCAAGGTCCTTATCGTTGATTCCTAAATGGTTGTCAAGTTCGGTACAAACTTTAGACACCAAAGACAAATATTCAAGCTTTTTGAGCTCGTCTTCCCCGATTTCTGCCATCTCTTTTGGAACGTTGTTGTTTCTTTTACCGGAAGAAAGTGGCAGCGCTTCCTCTTGTCCTGTAATTTCTAATTCCGGGTTACATTACAAGCGTCCTCTAAAGGTCAAATGAGAAATTGTTCAAAAGGGGATCGAATCTAATCTCCAAACCTGTATTGAAATGCAAAATTAACTGTTATACTTTGTAAAACTCGCGTAGTATAAACGATGGTATTCATAAAATAGCCCTTTATTTATTTCCTCTTCCACAGCTTTAAGAAAACAGAATACACGGAGATCATACATTCAATTATAATTTAATTAATTTAATTAGAATTACACTAAATGTAATTTAAAAATAAATAAATATACTGTGGTGTTTGGTTAAAAATTCGTCATCAATTTGTCTTGTGCAAATTGTTGATATTTTATATTATATGCTGCGTTCACTTAAATACAACCTACAGAATATCGATGAATAATGAGGAAAGAATTCTGGACTGGAAAAGTCCCTCCAGAGAGATCAGTTAGGTAAAAATGCTAAAGGTAGACCGACGTTTTGGTTTGTTGATATTGTTTATAACAGATCTAGTGCGACATCTAGTGGCACAAATATGAGTTTCAGGTCACTCCACTGACAGTGCACTGCGTGAATCCGCACCACGAGCAGCTCTGTGCGGGTCTATGATGCTGAGACTGGGTTTCGCGTGGTCTACATCATCAAACACCACCAAACACATCGCACAGGCCAGGCTCTTCACCGGATCCCTTCTGCGAAAAGACACTCCTTATACTTTATATAACAGTCGGTGCTCTGGACTACCACAAGCCCTCCAGTTTGGCCAGAAGTCAGTGCTTGCCAGTACCGGACTGTCCTGGGACAGCTTCAGGTAGGCACTGACCTCTGACACCGTCATGCTCCAATCCTGATCGCGTGCTTGCACAACCGATTATAAAACGATACAGGCTTCGTTAGCACTGGAGCTAATACAGAGACCTTGATTATGTCAGTTACAAAACGATTATATGTACAAAACCCAGTAAGATGATGCCCACAAATGCTGTGTAGGGCAACTATTAATGTTGAATTCATACAAAAATGTTATCTAGATAGGCAGCTTAATAAGTTTTGAGACACTGAGCCACTGTTTATATGCAGTAAAACGCATGTTTTGAAGTCGTAACTGTTCCAAAGTTTGTTTGCAAATAAAAACTGGCATATCTTTCCCTAAACTTGTTTTCTGACCAGTTTAAGCTGGTCTTAGCTGGACAGCCACCTGAAAAGTTCCCTAAACCATTCTTTTCATTATTTTCTGGCCCCATAGGTTCCCTATGAGCAGTGGCACTCAGTTAAAGCATTTTCGATATCAATTTAATTCACCACAGATATGTCCTATGATTGTTTTAGGTCTTCTGGAGCGGTTTTCTTCAGCATGGCATCTGGGAGTGATGGACCGGACACATTAAAGTCCCCAAAACACACCAATCGCCTGAGTAAAGAGAAGTCTTCCTATCTATTACAACATGCACACAACCCTGTGGACTGGTAAGGGGCTCTGAGGTCTTTAGGCTTACTGTAAACACAAAGTCAGTTTAGATTATTCATTTTTGGAGATACTGTCAATTTATGTCTTCCTATTTATTACATGCATTTGTCATGCGTGTCTCATCAGTAAAGCCGGTTCCGTGATTAGCGGTAAATGTCTGTCACCTGTTTTCAAACGGGAGCGGCAGTTAATACACAGAGCCATAGTTCACTGACAAGCTACGCAATATCGTGTTCATAATCGAATGCGATTAATCTCAATTATGAACAGAATATTGCGTAGCTTGTCAGTGAACTATGGTTCTGTGTGTTAACTGCCGCTCCCGTTTGAAAACAGGTGACAGACATTTACCGCTAATCACGGAACCGGCTTTACTGATGAAACACGCATGACAAATGCATGCGATTAATCGTGCAGCCCAAAGTCAGTTTAGATTATTCATTTTTGGAGATTTTAAGACTTGCAATTCTTAATATAACGATCCTGTATTTCCCCTGTATTAGTGTATTGTAACTTCCTTGTATTAGTGTATTTTCTTTTAAAAAAAAAATAAAATAAAAACAATGCATGGAAATCGAATTGTAAATAATATAAATAGAATTACACTAAATTTAATATATATAAAAAAATTATACTGTGATGTGTACAAAAGGTCAATATTTTATACTATATTTTGTGTTGACTTAATTACAAACCAAGATTAGATCATGTCTGATATATTTTACAAAGTATTTTTTGATAATTTTTTTTCTTTCCAGGTATCCTTGGGGACAAGAAGCCTTTGATAAAGCGCAGAGTGAAGACAAGCCCATTTTTCTTTCAGGTAACCTGAAAGAATACATATTGGATGCGTGTTTTATTAGTGTTGCTTAACAGCCAAGCCTAAATATTACAGTCTTTGCTGTTTATTATTGCTAACAGTGGGTTATTCCACCTGTCACTGGTGTCATGTGATGGAGAGGGAATCGTTTGAAGATGAGGAGATTGGAAAAATCCTCAGTGAGAACTTTGTCTGTATAAAGGTGGACAGAGAGGAGAGGCCTGATGTGGACAAAGTTTACATGACATTTGTGCAGGTTTGGATCAGTAGAATTCATGTGTTGTCAACGCCATAACTCACAAAGTGTCATGTATGATTAAAATAGGGTGATTGCTTTCTTCTCAGGCAACTAGTGGCGGTGGTGGCTGGCCAATGAGCGTGTGGCTCACACCAGATCTCAGGCCATTCATAGGTGGCACTTACTTCCCACCCAGAGACAGTGGAAGAAGACCTGGGCTGAAAACTGTGCTTTTACGAATTATAGAACAAGTAGGAGCCAAGATTGAAGTGTCTTAGATTTTTTTATTTTATATTATTTTTTTATTTGATTTATATATGTCTATTATATTGATTATTTTGATGACTTATCTATTTATTTTTTCCCCCCTATATCTCTGTACACTAAGGCCCCCTAATTATTTTATATTGACAACGGCATCCAAAGTTTGAAAACCATGTACTGTGGTGCTCTGATGTCTGAGTATCTTCATTCTGTGTGTTTTAGTGGCAGAGCAACAGAGAAACCCTGAAGTCTACTGGAGAGAGAGTACTGGAAGCCCTCAGGAAGGGGACAGAAATCTCTGCCAGCCCTGGAGAAACTCTTCCATCAGGCCCAGATGTTGCCAACAGATGTTACCAGCAGCTGGCTCACTCATATGAGGAAGAATATGGAGGTTTTCGAGAGGCTCCGAAGTTCCCTTCACCAGGTAAACAAAACACTGGAATGAACTGAAAAGATTTATCACTAAAACTTGTGGAGTATTATGGACTTTATGGACTCACAAAGAGAGTAAACACAGTATCCTGTTGACCACATGTCTTGTGAGTTAATTACCTGTCAAATATACATCTGCATTAATAATGTAGAATGGTCTTGTGTTTTTCTTTTCTCCAGTGAACCTGATGTTCCTGATGTCATTTTGGACAGTAAATCGCACCAGCTCTGAGGGAGCAGAAGCACTGCAAATGGCCCTTCACACTCTCCGAATGATGGCATTGGGGGGCATTCATGACCATGTGGCACAGGTGACATGCAAAAACTGTGTATTCAGAACCTGTGTCGACTTTATCAGATATTAAATATCAGTTTTTCCCTTTTAATTACACAACCAAACACAATAATCTTCTTTCTTTCAGGGCTTTCACAGATACTCCACAGACTCCTCCTGGCATGTTCCTCACTTTGAAAAGATGTTATATGACCAAGCCCAGCTTGCTGTGGCCTATATCACTGCTTACCAGGTGGGAATATGTATGTGGGAGTACTCTTTGTGTTGAATATGTTTTAATATAGGATATATTTTCTGTGATTCTTATCTCTCTAGATAACTGCTTATGTCCAGAAAGTAATAACGAAACACCGTTGTGTATTTCTGAGTTTGTAGACAGAATAAGGACTGTATTGGTGTTATATTCTGTGGTTATCTATCAAATGCTTAAGTCAAAGAAATAGTTTACCCCCCAAAAAATTAAAATATTCAGCATGTTTTCAGTTTTGTGTGAACTGTTCTTTTAAAATGATTTTAAGATTTGTATAACAATCATCTAGAATTTTCTAGTTATGTATATGGCATTGGCTTGGCTGGGTGTGGTGTTATTATGGCTGTTGATTTCTGCAGGTGTCTGGGGAATGCCTATTTGCAGATGTGGCTCGTGACGTGTTGCTTTACGTCTCCAGAGACCTAAGTGACAAGGTGAGTCTTCTTCTCCCTCATTAGATCCCACATTTGGCATCAGTCATGCTGAATCAGCACCAAACCACAAAAGCACTGAAAAATTGCCCAGGTCAGAACCCTTTTTGAGGTCAACCCTCCTCCACTGTCCAGCACAAGGTGCCAGCCATCTTGTGATGATGAACAGTTGGATGACACAATTAAAAACCCCCTCAAATTTATGGAGTAATTAGGTACCAACAATGCTTCCCTTGAACCTTATCTATCTATCATATTTTGGTTGTTCCCCACAAAAAGCATACAAAATATAGTTGAAAACTTCACATTCTCTCTGTGCTATAAATCATCCCCTTGTTATTATTCTTTAAATAACAACCTGAGGTTCACTGTGTGCTGAAGATATGTAAAGTAACATGTTTTAACAAGATAACTTGTGGCCAAGAAGTAATGATCCCCTCAAGAAACCGCAATGTACCTTTGAAAACAGCCTACAAGTGACAAAAAATAAATAAACCACATTTGATTATGAACATTGTGCTGCCCTCTGCAGTCTGGTGGCTTCTATAGCGCTGAGGATGCAGATCCTTTCCTACGGTGGAATCCACTGAGAAGAGAGAGGGAGCGTTGTGTGTGGACAGCAGGAGAGATCAGAGAGCTGCTTCCTGACATCGTGGAAGGCGCCGCAGGAGGCGCAACACAGGCGGATATCTTCATGCATCATTATGGTGTGAAAGAGCAAGGCAACGTGGCCCCCGATCAGGTTTGGGAATTTGAGGTTTTTATGAGAGCAGTTAGAAAGATTCTTGGCTACAACAAAGAAAAAAAAAGGTTTATTTATCAAATAATTAATTTGGATTCATTTTCTAATCATGCATATAAAATTATCTTTATGTGTAGCTACCTGTTTCTTCCATTTTTTTGACAAAATGTTTTGTTTCTCCCTTGCTGTAATTCAAAATTATATATACAAAAATAAACAAATGTCTCAAATAATTATAAAAATTATTTGCAAATTTAGAGTTTAACTACCAAAATAATATATTATAAAATATTATAAGCTTTGCAAATATCTTTAACTGCACATTGTCAAATGAACAACCAGTCAATAATAATAATGTTAATAACAAACCATAACACAAATTCTGTTTAATTTCCAATTTGAAGTTTTGTCTAGTAGGTTGGTACTGCACTGATACTTACTTCACTAATGTCAAAAAAGTATGTTCTAGTAGAATAAATGAAATTCAGTGGTAAGCATTTAATGTATACAACACCTAATTTGTGAACAAAGCAGGTTTTATAATGCAAATTAGTTTTTAATAGCAGGGATCTTTCTTTATCATGTGCATTTACTGATTTGTTACTTGATGTTTTTGTAGGACCCCCATGGAGAGCTGCAGGGTCAAAATGTGCTGATTGTACGTTACTCAGTGGAGCTCACCGCTGCTCACTTTAGCATCAGTGTGGACAGACTGTCCGAACTGCTGTCTGATGCCAGGGCCAAGCTGGCCGAGGTGCGAAAAGCACGCCCACCTCCTCACCTGGACACCAAAATGCTAGCTTCCTGGAACGGTAAGTTTCCCGCATCCTAATTGGAAAAAAGAAAATGTGTCACCCAGTAATATACTACTGGAAATCCCAGAGCACTGAACCAGGAAAAGACTCTAATTAGAGTTAATTGCTTTTCATAAAGCATTTTGAAATGGAAACAGCCATCAATTAATCAATGAGAGGCAGACGCATGAAGAAAATTCACAATGCTTGCATCCCCTGAAGCTATATGTACCCCCTTCCTATCCTTACAATTTTATTGATTTCATTTTGCGAACAAGTTCCAGTGTTCGACAAGCTCCGTAAATGTTTTTTTTTTTGCTTTAATAGAAGCACTTTAATGTTAGTGTTCTTTCATGGGGCGCTTAGATGTGGTGCCAAGCCTTTAAAAGCCCACAGAAGGGACCTTTGGGTTGTGGTCTTTGCCCTCGTTGTCTTTATTGAAAGGAAATCAAAACCTTCGTAGGGTGCCAAGGCCCCTTTCGAGCTCTGGCTGACAAAAGCGCTCGAAGAATGGTGACTAATGAGCTGATATCTTAATTAAAGAAAGCCTGAGACATTGTTTAGTGAAACTGTTCCTTCCAGAGCTACGCTCCATTACATTCTTAATTCATAGCGACTGGATATTGCTACCTGCAGAGTAACCCTTTACATTAATCAAACCTGATAGGCCCACTCTCATAGCCGTGAGACATGTGAGGGCTACAGGCACATGGAGCTCTGATAGGACTATTGTTAGTGATCCCCAGCCCTCCGAACACATTCTACTTTAGATCTTATAGTCTTAACGTCTTGTTTCAAAGCTCCGCTGTCTTGGTTGGCACCTATTGCACCTTTAACAAAATGTTTTGAGCTCTTGTTGAGGGGAGTTTCATTATCTGTGAGGCAAAACTCTTCCCGAAAGTTTTACATACAGTAAGCAGGTTGTTTGCCCAAGTACTTTTGCTGGAGAAACCACAGACAGAACATGGCTTCAGCGTTCCAAGAAACTTGTTTTCTAAATTGAACACGGTCAGGTTTTCCAAAGCTTGTAATCTGTGTCCACTCCCATTTCTTTGGTTGGTCAGGGCTGATGTTGTCCGGGTTTGCACGTGTAGGAGCCGTGCTGGGCGACAAGGCTCTGCTGGAAAGAGCTGAGCGGGCAGCTTGTTTTCTCCAAGAACACCTGTGGGACGAAGAGGGCCAGAGGATTCTCCATTCCTGTTATCGTGGAAATAATATGGAGGTGGAGCAAGTGTAAGGAACATTTTCTGCTTTTCCAGAATATGTATTCAGCCTGCAAAAGCACAGAGGCTGATATAAGAACAGTTACAGATTATAAAAAGCTAGTTTGTTAGCTTAAGTATAATTTCTCATCATTATGAAGGGAAAAAGCCTATTTAAAATGGCAATTTTAATCGTAATTTGCTAATTTGGAAAGTTTGTCATTGGAGAATATAGAAAGGATGATTTGGGATGTTTTTACACATTCATTGATGTTGTTAATTAAACCTAAAACCATTCAAATCTTAAATTTAAAAGAAAATTAGAAATGCTGTTTTGGCTAAGTTGAAGTACTAAAATGTGTAAAACTGAAATAAACATAAATTACACTTAAATAGAAATAACAATGACAAGCCTATAACAACATTGCTGAAACTCACTAACATTCATATGAAAACTGAAAAACATGAAAACTGAATTCACATCTTAATACATTCTATAATAGTATATAAATGCTACTAAAATAACACTGATTATGATGAGGGTGTATGCGCCAGTGTTACAGTTGGCCAAGAAAACTAGCACACATTCTGTCTTGCATCCATGTCTTAATTGCCTTGGCACATATCCTGCCAATGTAGAAATGCCTCAGAATCAGCACAATACAAAGCTTTTCACGTATGAAATCGCCCACAGACACACACACACAAATTCACTGGCCTCATTCTTGGGGTAACCTCTCATTTGTACCTCTCATTGTGTCAGCACATCCTTCATCCCACAATGCTGAGCGTGCTTCTCAGGTCACACTGATCATTTTCATGAGTTAACCCACACACCATTTACAACTGATTTCAACTGGCTGTTTTCAAACGTTTTTCATTGAGTGTTCCGCAATGGGATAATGAAGAAATAGCTTTGTCATGTTGTCACATCACATAATGTTTAATCAGGAGCACTCCCTCTGTAATCATCTGATTGGCCTTTATACTTTGAATTTAGCGTAGGATGAGAGGTTCTGCTCCAGTCTGTTTGCATAAGGGAGCTGTAAAAATCTGCATCAGTTTGTTTTTAATTTCCTTTGGAGGATTTCCCTCACAGGGAATAATTTACCAAGCATCCCAGCAAGAAGATGAATTACTAAGGAATTAGTTGTGTTTCTGAGCACCTGATTTTTATTCATTCAAGAGGAACTACTATCTTGCTTTGTTCCTCATTTTAAATGTTCCACATCCATCCACAGGGATAGTTCTAAGAAAATGAACATTTCATTATTTGCTCATCCTCAAGCCGTTTAAGATTTTGTAAGAAATTCTAAAAAACTGTATTTCCGTGCAGTTAAAGTGAATCGGGGTTGAATATTCAAGCTTCAATGAAGCACGCAAAAATACCTCCATAATGCAACTGTATAATAGATTTAAATAGAAATAGTCTTAAACTTACAGTATTCTCATATAATGTTCCCTTCCAGTGAATCGACTGTTTATGTGAACCAAATGAATCGATTCAATGCAAAAGAAGGTTTCATTCATAAATCAGACATCAGCTGCTTCTATCATGATGATAGTAATCCTTGGTGAGTTCAAGATTTTCAATGAATAATGGCTTAATATTGCCTTTTTTCTATTTTTCTGATTTTGTGTTATTTTGTGTATTGTGTTTTAGTGTGTTGGTCAAATATTATACTTTTATGGTGCTTTTTAGAGCTTGAAAGCTTTAGACCTTGTTCATTGTAATTGCTTGGAAAAGAGCATGGAAAACAACAGCCTTTGCTTTTGTCTTCTGCGGAAGAAAGAAAGTCATGTGGGTTTGGAACGACATGAAGGTGAGTAAATGATGACAGAATGTTCATTTTGGGGTGAACTAATCCTTTAAAGAGCCCTGTGCCATGCAGTGAAAACATTTAGAGAGAAATCTGGCATGAATGTTTGATAAGAACGAGACAGGTTACCCGACTGTTGTAGCTCTCAAATGGAATTAAGGGCCTTTTATTGTAATAGAAGAAATATGCTATAGTATCTGGGCCAGGTAAAAATGCAGTGCCAGGTGAATTATTCATGAACCATCCAGTGGCTGTGCTGTTATTCCAAGGAATGTGGCAAATGGTCCAAATCTTGTTCAGCTGTATAAAAATCATACTACATTGTGAGTAGATCTATCAGTTTGGAACAAGAAGCCTTCTGGCTTCTGAGATAGATAGGGGTTGGGCTCTTTTTTATAGCTTTGGTCTCTACAGGTTTGTTTGGAAGTTAGGATGTGGCTTTGCTGCACTTTGAAGAGACTGTATCACCTGGTGAGAATACAGAGAACCAACAAGGAGGGAATGGAAAAATCCAGGGAGAGCTGTTCATTAAAAATTGACTGGCAGGTTGATTTGTTTTGTTGTCTTACTGAGATGAAACTGAAACAGAGGAGTCATATTTTTCTCTGAACCCATAAAACGAGCTGTGGGTCAAGAATACCTGAGAAGAAACTTACCTCAAGGTCCAATAAAGGTCTAGTTAGCATGGACCGTTTAGCTCCTGCTGCTAAATGCCGTAACCATCTAGACCCAGACTTATTTATATTCTAATAGATATTTTACTATTTTGTGCTCACATTTCTATCTGAGATACTGTCACTGACACAACAGACTTCTTAAACTATTATAGACCTTCTTGGGTTCAACCAAAGTCCTTTGAAGCACAAATGTTTAGTACCTAGTCATCAGGTTTGCATCCACATTCGCCTGGCACTTATTGTACATGACATTTGAATAGTGCACCAGATCTGACAGCTTGAGGCAATGACATGGTAGGGGTCAGATGTTGAGGGCACTCTTCTCATAGGCACCTCATGACATTTTTTTTTTTTTTTTTTATCTCTTGGAATGTCAGTTGTTTGAACTAAGAAATTTGGAGGTTAAGTTTCCAGCTTTAGACCCTGCTCGTCTGTCCTGCTCCCGACACTGTACTATCTTCAGACCTGTCACTATCTGTTTCCTCACACTCAGCTGGCTACCTCTGTTCAAGGGTCTGAGGACAAGGGTTGAAGTGTCTTGATGCGATCTGAATCAAATTTATTTTAAACTTCAAAGACTTTTGCAATCTTATATGGTGACATCACCTCAAAGGAATTTCAAATGGCTTTTATAACACAAAGGTCCTGCTAAATGTCTTTGTATGCATTTCAGTCAATGCACAGAGCATAGCTTTTGCATCTTAAGGCGGCGTCCCACTAACCAGTGTCATACTTGCTGATTGTTTGGCAGATCGCACCTAAATAAAAAATGTCATACTTTTTCATTCAATTATGTAATTCCAAAAATAAGTGAAACTTTCACTTTCACTGTAAGTGATCATATGTTATTTTTTCTTTCCATTCAATAATAGAAGTGGTGCGACAGACAAAACCACTGCATCTGACATTTCTCACCGATTTCATGTCATGAATTGCAACAGCCAATTCTGGCAGCAAATCAACATGAAGCTCTTTGAAATAAGAAAAAAGTACCATGTTGACATGAACAATTGTGATAGACTTAAATAGCATGTAATTCATGCTGTAACTTTACCCTGTGAGTGTGTGTAATGTTTTTTTTTTCTTCCGTTGGGCTGTTTTGTGTTCACACGGTGCTTGGGTGAGGAGGAAGATTCACTTTCAGTAAACAGAGACTGCTCTGCCCCCACTTTCTTATTTTATCAGACAAGTAAATTTAGGAGAACTTCAGGGAAAAAAGAAAACTACTTCCTTTGGTTTTCAAAGGACTTAAAGCTTAGATCCGACCATAGAAAGTCATGATTGAAATATCACTGTAGCTCATTGAGATTAATCTTTTTACTTTTTAATTTCAATGAGTCTGTGTTGGGGTAATATAGTATTTCAAGTCAAAGGTATCTCTCTATAGATTGCATTTGTGGCATGCCGCCAATAATCCCTGCTTGTTCTGCATTTGATTAACTTGGTATGAAATGGAAATTCACCCTATATGCATCTTATTGATTTTATTGTGATTCATCCATATATATGTAATTTTTAATAAAAATATTATAACTCAACCTTCCAGGTTGCTATTTTAGTAATTCTGTAATGTGCGACTAGTTGCATTGAAATTACTCACTTCAATAATATACCTACGTATACTGTATAACGCACCTATAACACACGTTTATAAAGTCACAATTCGGAAACATGACCATAACATTTAAAGCATTACTGTGTTGTAAACAATTCACATGGTATGATAGAATACATGTTTAAAAAAATAAAAGCAATTACTTTCATCTAGTGTACAGTTATAAATGTTAGGTTAGGGTTATTATAAATAACTAAAACCTTAAATTGTTACTTAAAATAAAATGATCATTACTGAAAAAACTGAACTAAAAATAAAATATAAAAGACGTATAGTATAGCTTACAATGATTACAAGTTATCCATAGAGTTTATGAGTTTTGATTTCCTGCTGTGAACCCTCTTCATCTCTTGTTTACAAGGCTTTCATTGATACTTGTATCACTGTAAATGCGTTTTCCATTCTTTTGGAGTTTTAAATGATTTCTGTGGTAAATTGGCAGCAAGTCACAGTTGCAGTCAGTAGAGTTACGTCGATCAACCCAGCGTAGGTTAACCTGACATTATTTTTGCACAGGTCAACCCAGCATTAACAAGAAATTGAATTTGTATTTGTGTAAGAACAGAAGTTCTTGACCTTCGCTGCTAATGTTCTCTATAATGTTCTCTCCAGTGCATCTCCCATCGCAGGCTTCCTGGATGACTACGCCTTTGTGGTGTCTGGGGTGCTGGACCTGTTTGAGGCCACGCAAAGGGTCCGCTGGCTGCAGTGGGCCGAAGGACTCCAGCTGAGGCAGGATCAGCTCTTCTGGGATTCCCATGGCAGCGGCTACTTCTGCAGCGACCCCTCAGATCCGACAGTGCTGTTAGCTCTCAAACAGGGTGAGGAGCAGAAATGTGACATCATGTGTAACAGTACCCTGTATTCAGGGTGTGGAAAACCTATGGATGTAGGCTTTTGCTTTGGGAATGTGTGGGTGGCTATGAGTCACAGAAAGGATGATGAAGATCTGTAGCTGTCAGTCTACATTTTGCATCACTCCACCGCTGATAGCACCACCACACTGCGCTCTTATGGACCCTCGCCTGGGTAACTGTTTCAGCTAGACATCCCCTGCTAAAACCGCTCCATTCTTTCCTTACGTAAGCTCATCACTGTCTTTTATTATGCTGTAATGTCTTTCTCTCTTTTCTATCTCACCCAAACACACTGCCCTTTACTCGCCATTTCTGTTCTGGTCCGTCTTCTGATGAATTCCGATATCATCGTGTTTCTGGGTAGAACTTGACCAATATAGAAGACTGATTCAGTACATCAAAGCCTGCTTAACACCGTATCCCTTTTATTTCATGCTGTGCACCATTCATCACCTTCCGTGTGACATTGCTATGGAAGTGGTATGAGAGGGTGATTTTTCTTTTTTTTTTTTTGTCTCCCACGACAGTACAAAAAAAAAAAAAGATCCGCACACATACTTTCGAAGTGTATAAGTGCCGGGGCTTAATGTCCCGAATGGCTTGGCTCCATATTTTCTCCGCAAGAATTGGAAGTATGAGCTGATGTGAGCACCAGCGTGCCTGGGCCGTGACTGATGGCACTGTGAAAATGGCACTGACACCAGTGAGATATGGATGAGGGCCGAGAAAGCTACAGTAACTGTTATGTTTTTGTTGTTGCTTCTGATAAATTAAAATGGACATAAGTCAGATTTTTCATCTTTTCTGAGTGACTTGGCTATTATATAGTGAGCCAAGCGTGCAGAGTTGGCTCTATTAGGAGCCATGCGGTGCCGTCACGTGTCAGAACCTCTCTCTGTCGGTGGAAGACAGATTGCCTCGCAAAGCATCTGCCACTCTACATTTTACCCCTTGCCCAAACTATACAAAACCAAAACGAGACAGCTTTGCCATTTCATAAAAACCGCAGGAAGGGTAATCATTAGTTTTTTTTGAAAATAAAGCTATCGGGCTTCTTTATTTTGGGCTTGAGTCCTTCAAAGATTTTCGTTTTGTACTTTCTATTTCATAGAAAGCCTGTTTTCCATATTGGCCTTATATAAAGCTGTGTTCAGTGAGTTTGAAAATCATGATAATGATCATAGTCATAATTTATTTAGTTTTTTCACTTCCACACAAAGACAGGAGACATTTTAGGAAGCTGCATTATCCATAAAAAATTTGGTTTTTGTAAAATATTTTATGTTTTCAATGAAGTCCAAAAGACTCATCAAGGCTGCATTTATTTGATCAAAAAACAATGAAATTTTAATACAGTAAATACTTTGAAAAGCTCATTTATTAGGAGCCATTACCGCAATCTGAATTACGTAATCAGATTCCAGAAATCAGGTACTCATAATTAGAATATATTACATTTTATAATGCTCATAATCAGATTACTGTTACTTTTTATGGATTACATGATTACATTTTATTTACACAGTGGCAGTAAATCATTGATAATTTACCGATTCTCTTCTCCCTAATTCTTCTTTTAAAAAGAAAATCCAGATTTGTGGTGCCGTTCATGTGCGATCAGCTTGTAAATACATTCATTCTGACATGACTTGCATTCAGTAAATGGCCATGTGTGGTGCATGTCTCTTCTAAGGAGCAAGCTACCTGATATCATCTGCATGAATTTAGTTGGGACAACATTGCTGCTATTCAGCAGTCATTGCTTCCGTCCCTCTCAGCTTCCAGATGCAATCAGCTCATTACAATATGACATGAGGCACGGGAACCCACTCCCAACACCCCCTTTGCACACACACAAACAAAGGGCAGATAAAGTGAATCAACTCACAGCTTTAGAGCCACTTCACTTGTGATATCAGGCACTTACAGCTCTGCTTAACCTGATAAATGGGCTCCTGTTAAATTCATATTGAAACCATCAATGCTATGATGCCATTTTTTCCAGAAGCCAACCTGATAAATGGGCTCCTGTTAAATTCATGGTTGCTATGCTGTGCTGGTTATCTGACTGGCAATAGCATTGTGTCTTTACGCCTGTTCTTTTTTTTATTTATTTTTTTTTTAGATCAGGACGGTGCTGAACCCAGTGCGAACTCTGTCTCGGCCATGAACTTGCTGCGACTCTCCCACCTCACAGGCCGGCAGGACTGGATACAGCGCTCGCAGGAATTACTGACTGCCTTCTCTGATAGACTGATTAAGGTGCCAATTGCCCTTCCAGATATGGTCCGCAGTGTCATGGCCCAGCATTACACCCTCAAACAGGTAACTTCAGTCTGGTCCAGAGCTACTGCGTATGAAGCTTAAATGTCCGGTTTCACTTGTCACATCATGTCCAACTGATGCAATGTCAATGAAATTTTTTCTTTTTTTCAAACCTCCTTGACCGTGAATACTACAATAAGACAGACATGTTCACAAGTCCCTAAAGTAGAGTCAGATTCCAATCTCAAGTCTCTCAAAAGCCAGGTTTCGAGTCTTTGGTCTAAGTCAAATCTTGACAGTTTTACACTATATGCTACTGATTAATTTTATAAACCCTTTCTAAGATTTATATTTTAAATATTTTCAATTCTTATGATTGAAGTTAAACATATTAATACTCTTAATCAAGAATGTATTTATTTGTTTAAAATGAATTTATTTTCTATTTTACCATTAAATATAATTATTATTTTAATGTATTATTTAATATTGTTCTAATTCATTAATTAATTACTTTATTTATTGTTTTACATATTATTTATATTGCTATGAATTAATTGATATGATATTATTATTATTATTATTATTATATTTAAATATGTATCAACTTATTATTATTATTATTATTATTATTTTTCATTATTATTATTATTATTATTATTTTATGTTTTACAATTATTTATTCATTTATTTTTTATTATCCAGATTTGTAGTGAATAATTAGTGAACAATGCTTTTTGCTTTATATGAAAATTAGGCAGACTCCAGTTAGAGCTGAGATGAGGATGGACCATTGATCAAGAGACTCAGTTCTCAATGATTTTCCTGTTCCATCTGGTGTAGATGTCCTGTGGGTTGACCGATACACCCGCGGTGTTATATGCAGCTGAGCGCACCACCCTCTGCATGTCCTTGCAGTCCAATATTTTGCTGCTACTGTACTGGATAGTAATACAGCCTGACAGGAAGCTTTCAATTGTGCACGCAAGTTTAATGATCTCAGCATCTGGAGAGCCATCCTGAACTTCCCTAGGCATGTTTGGGCCACGCTAAGCCTTCTGGAAGATTCAGTTAAAGGCCCTATTGATCATAGAGGTGTCAAAACCAGCCAGTGAAGCTGGTTGACAACAAAAGTCTTGCTGGTTAAGAAATCTGGCAGGGAAAACAACAAATCAGCATGCGAGACACAACATATGCTGGTGACAAACCGTGGCTGGATGTAATAAAGTCCCACTGAAGAACCTCCTCACTTCATGCTCTGGAAACCTGGAAGTGAACTTCTCTCCGGTGGGGACTGTCACTTCTGAATGCATCAGCCTTGAGGAAAGGCTGAGTAGATTGAGTGTGTTTGCCATGCTGAATGATTTTCTCAGACTTGCCATATGTTCTTATGTCATATAACAGGAAATAAGTACCTTGCATCACATTTTGGATTCATCTGGTCATTGGATGCTTTTTGTATTCATTGATGTTTCCAACCATGTTTAATGCTGTAATAAACAAATGTTGTATAATTTTAGGAGCTCAGATGTGAAAATACTGTAATGTCCATACTGTATACATGCACTGTAGTTCAAAGTTATAGTTTTTATTTATGTTTTTAAAAGAAGTGTTTCATGTTCTGCATTTATTTGATCGCAAATGCATTAAATTGTTAGTAATATTGTGAAATAGTTCAATTTAAAATAACTGTTTATTGTTTTATCATATTTTACGATGTATTTTATTCCTGTGATGGCAAACCATTATTTTTTTTTACTTGAGTAACATTTCTTATCACTATCAATGTTGAAAACAGCTGTGCTGCATAATATATTGTGCAAAAGTAAAAGTATTGCTTCAAAAAAAGGAAAGAAAGAATCTTACTGACCCCAAATTTTTGAAGTCTGCTTTTTTGGGATATCAGTACAACCCTTGCTACTTCTGGTATAAAGGTAGATACAGTTGGATTGATAGCCAGCTCATCAGTCCTCACAATGAGGACCGTTAGCGTTTGGATCTGTCACATATCAACTAGAATGATGCTGCTGGATAAAAGTTTTCCCTGTCAGGCCATTTTTCCAAAGTTTCCTCCTGCTCCCAGACAATTGTATGAGCTGTGAACATGTGTCATGGCCATCAGAGCTTACTAGCGGCAGAGAAGTCATCAGATTAGGAGGAATAACAAGCTGGAGGTCCTGCTAAGGGCAGCCCGCTCCACATCACACCTGCCCACCTCATTACAGCACTATACACACAGTCCAGATCTTTTTTTTTTTTTTTCTGTTTCATTCTTTTCACATTTGTTCTGCTTTTTTTACTCACAAGTTTGTTGTTCTGTTGTCTCTTATTTTTCTTGTAGATTGTTATCTGTGGCCAGCCTGATGCTGAGGACACTGCAAGTTTGATTTCCTGTGTCAACTCCCTGTTTCTGCCCCATAAAGTAAGTGTACTCTACTCTCTGCGGAAGAGCATTGTAAGGACTATTAAGGTCACTCTAATTGGGTGTTTCAGTCATTCCATTTCATCTATGAAATACAATATGAGGCAGGGTTATTATAGTTAGCTGAAAGTAAAACCATAAAAAAGTTACTTGAAATAAAATGTGACCCTGTACCACAAAACCAGTCTTAATTCACGCAGGTATATTTGTAGCAATAGCCACAAATACATTGTATGGGTCAAAATTATAGATTTTTCTCTTGTGCCAAAAATCATTGGGATATCAAGTAAAAATCATGTTCCATGAAGATATTTTGTAAATTTTCTATCATAAATATATTAAAACGTAATTTTTGATTAGTAATATGTATTGCTAAGATTTTTTGACAACTTTAAAGGCGATTTTCTTAATATTTAGATTTTTTTGCACCCTCAGATTCCAGATGTTCAAATAGTTGTATCTCAGCCAAATATCTTGATGTACTAAATTAACTAAAACTAACATAAAAATGTATAAAAAATGTAGGGCTGCAAAACGATTAATCGCGATTCAAAAATAAAAGTTTATGTTTACATACTATATGTGTGTGTACTGTGTATATTTTTGGTCTTGGTAAGGCTCCATGGCATTTATGTACAAACAATACATACAGTTAAATCATGACTTTTTTTTTTTTTTGACAAATTACAGCCTGATCAAAAATGATGCATAATACACCTTTTCTGCCCACAGGTGCCTTTAATTTTTTTATTATTATTTTTTTTAAATCACATGCTTTTTTTTATGTTTTCTCCTTGGTAACTTTATTAGTGACAAATGTGTTCATTGTGGTGGAAATGTATGTTTTTACACAATGAATATCCAAATGTCACAATATAATAGATTAATTTGGAGCAACACTGGCTGATTTAACATTTGACCTTTTTTTTTAGATTTCATTGTCCCTGCACTGTATGTAGACATTTTTTTCTTGTACATGACACGTTCATTGGTTTACACAGAATGCTTTGTGCACTGGAGCACAGTCATGCTAATGAGTTCACTAACGTAATCTCCAGCGAAAGGTCAAGTTGTCAGATTTTGAACCTATGCATGCTGACGCACACACTGCGAGGCAAAGGCTTGGGACAATGGCTACCCACCACACCACAATTTACATTCCGGATTAATTAGTAAATATTTAAGAGTTTTCTGTAGACGTTAGCCTTAGGCTTGGCTTTGTGGGGATTTTTTTCTTTGGCTAAAGGTCATAGCTCAGGATAGCATTTGCACTCTTCCTGCCCTTTTCCCCAGCTCTATTGTGACTGCTCTCTTCTCACACGACGACAGGAAGAGCAAATACACACATGCTTGGTGCACCTGGCCTTACAGGTTTTAAGTGTGAAATACCAATAGCAAGCACAACAGAATACACACCGGGGTCTAACCTTTTGCCATTTATCATGGTAGTCTAACATCATTTATTGTATGTGAAAACCCCTAGAGAGGTAACCCTCCCTTTCCTTAAGGCTGGAATAATGAGTTAGTTTTTAAACGAAATGGATGATAAAAAAGGGGAAATAGGCTGGGGTCGTCCCGTTTCTCTCTATTTCTGTTATTACAGTAGGTGGCTCTGTAGGATGGTGTTGGGAGGATGTAAGCATGTTACCTTACACTCCATCAATGAACCCTGAACGTCACATCTCGTGTCAAAGCTGAGTTTCATCTCCTTACGGTGCATCATTTATTAACATTGTTCCTCCCTGGTGGGGCAAAGGCTTTGGCACATTCATCTTCTTTCTCATTATACCTACACTTATGTAATCTCAATGATAGCGACTCTGTGAGTGAGAAATATAAGGTCACGTCGCATCCATTCATTCATGTTTGTATTTTATTGAAGACTTGATTTAAAGATTTATTCACTTTAATATCCTCTTATTGTGCATGTTTTTTGGTTTTCATAATCTTTTGTTGCTGGGATTTAATAACTTTCTTTGCTTCTAAAACTAATTTTCTGCTGACATAACCAAATCTGTGTAGGTAGGGAAAATGAGCAGTATAAAAATATTAATATTAAACCAATTCAGTCAAATCCAGATTGAAAAACTGAGTCCTGTTCTACAGTGTTTCCCTTTGTATAGTTCCCATTTCAGAAATGTGCATGTAATGTCTCTTGCTCTGTTTTTGAGATTGATGTTCTTGTTTAGTTTAGTGTTAATGCTTATAAAGAGCTATATTAACTTAATAAAATCTTTTGAAATCATTTAAGTGATATTTTGAGTGTGTCAGGTTAAAAAAAATAATAAAAAATCCAACAGGTAATTTCTCTAAAATTTAGATATATTATTTAAGTTTATTTATTGAAAATAAATAAGTATTTAACTAACTAATTATATTTTTATTATACCCTCAATATTTCTGGTGAATTCTAATAGAAATATTTGATAATTATTTACTTGTACTGATCTGTTTTAGAAACTAAAATTATTAAGTATTTCCTACCGATTTTCCTAAATAAAATTAACGACAGTTTAAATAAATTGAGTAAATTTCGCGGCTAAAGTGATCACGTGTGCAGCTCTGCAGAAAACAAAGACAATCTGCTTTCCTCAGCCATGACGTCGACTAGCTATACTCCTCGCAACTCCTGGTAAGTAACGTTAGTCAGCTAATCCTATTTACGTTTGTAACACTTTATTAAAAAGTTAATAATTATTAAGCATTTCCTATCAATTTTCTTTGTATTTTACGTCATCTTAAACAAGTTTCGCGGCTTAATTGAAGCCACCTGAAGGATGGCTTTCCTCAGCAACGGCAAGGCCCGCACTCCTCGCATATCCTGGTACGTTATGTAATTTAGCCAGCTAATACTACTTATGTTTGTAATACTTAATTCAGAAGCTAATTATTAAGGATTTCATAACAATTGTGTTTGTATTTTGCGTCATCTTAAAAAGTTGAACGAGTTTCGCGGCTCAAGCAAGAGGCACCTGTCACTGAAGGACTGCTTTCCTCAGCAACGACGTGAACAGCATTACTCGAATATCCTGTAAGTAGTCATTTTATAACTATGTATATTTTTAATACTTTATTCAAAAGTTGATTAAACGTTGACCGTGTGTATGTGTACACAACAGTGCAGTTTTCTAAGTAAGTTACTGGCACAGCCATATGTATGTTAGCTAGTAACGTTAAGTTACCAGTTGTTGTTTTTGTTTTTTTTGGAGTGGGTTAACGTTAGTACGTATCACCGTTTATTTCAACCGCCATTTGAAAGTCTAACGATTAGTGTAACCGTGGTCCAGCAACTATAACTATACATGCCCAATGGAGAACGATTTTGTACAAATCCCGGTTCCCCTTGTCAAAAGAGAACACATCTTTGTAAAACATCATAATTACTTCATAAACTCAAGTATGAGCTCTTAAATCAACACTACAAATACATCATGCAAAAGCATTTAAAATGGTGTGGGCATAACGTAGGCTGGTGCGTTTTAATCAGCTCCCACTATAGGGAGTCGGCCAGTTTAAGGCCTGCTCCGTTGTAAAATCATTCTAGTGCACTGAAACCTAGATCACATACAATACCGGTCAAAAGTTTGAAAACAGTAAACTTTTTAATGTTTCTAAAATAAGTTTCTTAAGCTCATTAAGCCTGCATTTATTTATTAAAAAAATGCAGAAAAAACAACCTTCTATCCCTCTACCTTCTATCTCCATTTGGCTAGTAAAATTTTTAGGGTTACTCGCCAGACTGATATAATATTTTTAAATAATTAACCTTTCCTTTTGTTAAGAAGAATGCTGTTAATTTTTGCAACTCCTCCCCAGTAAACTTTGGGATTTTACCTGTCATATGGTCCAAATATGGTTTGTTTCTTCAGGTGCTTTTTGTTTTGTGTGTTTGTCTCTTTCTTGTAACATTCAGGTTTGAAATGTTAGCTCTAACCCGTTATCTTTAAAATTTGCCTGTAGGATTCAGCTGATCTACCCATCTTTGTACAAGCGGAGTTGGCAGAGGAGGTCATAAAAAATCTACATCCTTCGGGACAATGATGGGGCAGTCAGCGATGTAGGAGTTGTGATTGAGGGCATCACTGTCCTCAGCAATCTTGGGAATCTCAGCAGAGTCTGCTGCTATCTTTTGGGACTCACTTACGCATTGGATTTGAGATATCCCAAGCCCCAAAAATACTCACTTGAGGTGTTCCCAAAAACTGTTTCTTGAGCTGGATCCTTCAAGACTCTCTGTTAAGGTTCAGAGGTTAAACAATTATCTTCTTGCATAGTTGCTGTTCAAGATCATCCCACAGAATGGGCATTCCTGATGGAAGTGTTTCTGTTATCTGATTAATTCTGTTGAAGGGATAGTTCACCCAAAAATAAAATTATGTCTTAATGTACTCGCCCTCAAGTTGTCCCAAACCTGTACGAGTTTCTTTCTTCTGTTGAACACAAAAGATATTTTAAAGAATGTTGGTTAACAGACAGTTGAAGGTTGCCATTGACTTTTCATAGTATATATTTTTTTTCCTACCATGGACGTCAATGGCAGCCTTCAACTGTCTGTTAACCAACATTTCTTTAAAATATCTTTTGTGTTTAACAGAAGAAAAACTCGTACAGGTTTGGGACAACTTGAGGGCGAAGTGTTGCTTTTATGGTTTAATGTTGAGTGTGACTGCAAATGGCTGGTATGCACCAGCAACAAAGTAAGATGTAATTTCTCTTACGGCTATCGTATTTTATGTGCAATCTACTTGAATATTAAGATGGATGAAATGTTTCATAGATTGATTTTAGACTTTGTCTAGTGTTTAATTGACAAATAAATGTTCAATTAAAAATGTGTTTCTTCCTTTATTTGGTTTTATTATAATCATTGGTTTTATTATATTCATTGTAAAGGGTAAATAGTGTAAAAAAAAAATCACTTTTACATTAAAATAGTAAATATAGCACATTTGTTTGGTTAAATTTCATCTAATATTTCAATTATATCTACTCAATATTTTTAGTTTATTTGACATAGAATTACAGTTGTGGTGTTTTATAATTTTGATTATATCTTATTAATTTTATTTCTCATATAAAGTAATTCAGTTATTCAGATTTACACACTTTTTTTTAATGACATTTACTCAATTTATACAGTATATTTCATTGATTTCACAGCTTTAAAATCTACTAAATTTTTTTGAGTGTAAAAATGTTTCACCAAAAAAAGTGAGTAGATAATAGTTAAACTTTTTACAGTGAGTAATGTTGTGTAGTTTTTAGTTTTGTTTTGTTCCCATTTCAGAAATGTGCATGTAATGTCTCTTGCTCTTTATGTTTTTCGGAGATACTGGAGTGTGTGAGTGTGTGTCCCCTGATGCAGAGAAATCCTGCTTCTGTCAATGATTTGTGCAAATCCATCTCTGCCAGTCTGGTCACAATAAAGCACATTTACTGTTGCTTAACTTTGCTTAAAATTTAAAAGCATAGTTCATCCAATAATGAACATCTGTTTGCTCAAATTCTTGTCATATCAACCACATATGACAGTTTTATTTTTTTCTGTGGGGTACAAAAGTGATATCTTTAAAGAATTTTGAAAATGGCAGCTCTTTTAACGATAGTAAATTGAGCATCAGGGCTATCAAACTCCTAAATGAGAAAAAAAGACAAAAAAGCACTGTATTCATTTCTTGAGTTCAACCTAATGATGTAGTGATCTGTAGTGAATAATGACTTAAATTTCAGCCTGTTCGTCACACACAGATATTGTATGGCTTCAGAGGACTTGGAATATATTGCATAAGTCATATGGAGTGCTTTTATGAACACATTATAGCCCCAGTCCTCACTCACTTCCATTATATTGCAAAGTGGCCAGGATATTCTTCAAAAATTCACCACATAATGTATGTCCAACACTAAATGAAATGATAGGGTGTTAATAATGCCAGTATTTTCATTTTTGAGTGAACTTTATATCTGTTACATGGGGTGTGTCTTTGTCATGCGTCATTCGGTGATATAAAATCATAGAATTGAAGTACACATCTGGACAGGTGAATTGCCTTGGCCAGCTGAGTGAATGAGATTCTCACTCATTTGTTCACGGAACATTTTAGCTCAGACAAATCCATCATAATGACATGCACAAGGAAAGAAACGCGGCACTGAAGGCCTCTGAGAACTCCCTGTCTTTCACTATACTTTCAAATGCAGTTCCTGAATACAATCCTGCTTGTCATTTTGGAGCAAGAGCATCTGCTAAAAGCATAAATTGTACAGACTCTGGAAACACAGCAGCCCAGTCCCGTTTTCACTTTTGATCTAAATTCAATCGTATGTGCTCATGTGTTCAATTCACGTTAAATAGGGCTCACATATCTCTTGGATTTGATACAAAGAGAGAAGAACTTGGCCCTGTTGCCTAGGCACAGCAAGACGGCAACCAAAAGAGGCTGCAAGTAATGAGTTAGTTTTAGTGAAGCCAAAAAAAAAAAAAAAAAGATTTTCATCTGGTCAGGGACTGATAAAGGAACTGCTCACACACACACACACACTTCTCATTGCCCAGCTGTGACTAAGCCTCAAATAGACCCTGGTTTGAATTGTTTGTTTAATTGACTTGGACATGATCGAAAGATCCGCCTGCATCAGGCCGTTGATTGCAAAGTCAGAAAGGCGTACTGAAAAATAGATGAATCTGTGTTATTGAGTTGAACCAGCAGTCAAATCATCATCCCTGCCTTAAATCCCTGGAGTATCACTATTCTTAGACAAATGAATAAACTACTGCTTTACAATGTCATATTCTGCCAGAGAACTTGCTTGCTTCAAGATGGTTTATGCTGGTTGGTGCTGGTTCATGCAGTCAGTACATGAGCAGACATTTATAATTGACCCACAGCAGGATTTTGCATAGTTGAATCATTGCGTATTATTAGTCTTTTGCAGCATATTTGCACGCAAAACCAAACAAAAGGAGTCAACTATTATTAACCATCTAGCTTCTCAACAGCAAGACTATATGGAAACTTCATTTTCATTCAACTTTTGGTTCTTCACACACAACACTTAGTCCAATTTATGCATACAGTATACAGTACATGATAGATGAAGCAGAGATACAATCACTTTATCTATACGTTCAAAAGTTTGGGGTCAGTAAATGAAATAAGTTTATTTCATTTTTTGATAGAAATTCATACTCTTATTCAGCAAGGCTGCATTGAATGAAAATTAAATCAAATAAATTGATTAAAAGTGACAGTAAAGGCATTTGTAATGTGTCAAAAGATTTCTATTTCTAATATATGCTGTTCTTTTGAACTTTCTATTCAAGATATCCTAAAAAAAATGATCAGTTTCCACAGAAGTATTGAGCATAACAATTGTTTTCAACATTGATTGTAAAAAGAAATGTTGAATTATTTCTGAAGGATGAATTGAATTATTTAAATGAATTATTTCTGAAGGATCATGTAACACTGAGCATTGAAGTAATGTAGACATTATAAAATATATTGAAATAGAACGCATTATGTTTCACAATGTTGCAGTTTTTACTTTTTGATTAAATAAATAAAGCCTTGGCAAGTATTAGAGACTCCTTTCAAAAACTTTAAAATACAGACTTCGCACTTTAGGAGGGTAGTGTAAAAAAAGACTGGTGTGGTTGTAGTCAGACTAAAGAGTTTACAAAAAGATCAATTATTGCTTTAGTAAAACTGAAATGTAACTTTTTTGAATTGTGTCAGGAAATTCTTGCACCAATATGAACAGAGAGAGGATGCTTTCATGTATGGTGGGCTGACATGTCTGCTTTCAGTTACATGGAAAGATTAAGCTACATTTCTCTCTCTCTTTTCCTAATCTGTGTTTTTCATTTGTAACAAGACAGACACGTAATTAGAGAGGGATAAATGGTTCTCACCTGCAGAGTCAGGACATGAATTAAACGTAATGAGAGCCATCATCTTAAGTCACTGAATCAGCCAGAACCAGCACTTTGTCTCCATGGCATTGGGTATTCTTTATAAACAAAGAAAAACAGAGCTTGCTCTTACTCATTATAGTCATATAAATCCTGGCAATGGAAAGATCATGCATCAGTGTTCCTCAAACACACACACACACACACACACACACACACACACACACACACACACACACACACACACGTATAACTTCCAAATATTAAAGGCACGATCTGGTTTCCTGTGAAATATGTGAAATTGAATCTGAGGCCTGGAGACTGTGAAAATGATGAGATTTCCTGCTCGTACATTGCGAAAGCGTTTTGAGCAGCGTTGCGCTCTGCTTCTCACTCTACACCAAGAGCTTCTGTGTGACACTGGCTCACCTTGCGTGTTCGTGTAGATATAGCTGTGATAGATTTAACCTGAACTCACCAAGGGTTATCAAAACAGCATTATCATTTAAAGTTGCACTGTCTGGGTCGCCTTTCTGCAGTAAGAGGCTGCCTTTTGTGTGCACTTTATAGTAAGCACCCCTTCTATTATCAGACCTGTTTGTTTAGCTTCACTGAAAATCCGTCTATCCGTCCATTCATCCATCATTCCACCCTTATCTATTTATCGCTCGATCTATCATTCTGTTTATATTTATTTCATCCTTCCCTCTATCCATCCATCATTCCATTTCATGAATCTCTCTCTCTCCCTCTCTCTCTCATTATCTATCATTTACTCCATGCATTTATTCATTCATCCATCTTATCGTTGTAGGCTTGTGACCTGAGACCTTACTACACGCTTCAGCGAGTTATACTAAATGAATTATTCCCGTTCCACTGTACATATTGGGTGTCCCCTGATCGCCGTGCCTTTGATGTGATAATGGCGTGTTCAACCTCATTGAGCATGTGGTGCAAAGTATATTAAAACTTTATGAAGACAGACCTAGAAAGGCTCCAGAGTGCATTGTGAAGACCATACCGAAAGTGCATTTTTCACGATACATTAGCCAACCAGACTAGAAAATCCTTTTTAATTTAAATCCAATTATTGTATCATCTGTTCCTTCATTTTGGGGAGCAGAGTTTAATTGTGGGGAATGCACTGTAGAAGATTCTCCTGCTTTTGCAGTCTCATCTGTTCTTACTTATTTAATTCAAATTTGCTAGTTGGACACTTGAATTCAACACACTTTTCGAAATCAATTAATCCCACCCGTTGCGATCTGCAGGCATGATTAAAATTGTTGGAATAAATGTATCCATACTTTAATTAGGCTAAAACCCGTGTTGATTATAAAGGTGGTACGGTAGGGCTGCAGATCCTCATGGGGATTGTTACAGTAGAATACGAGGCATTAGAACAGCCACTCCATATCCCTGATGATGCCAACCAGCTGCTCACTTCAGTCATATGATTTCCTCGTGCTCATAGAAAGTCTGTTCTGAGATCAATTTAGTCCATCTAAATGCTTAAGCATATATTAACGCTGTCCAGTTGTACTGTTGCCCAGCACTTTAAAAGTTCATTTAAATATAACTGCAATCCATGGATGTGGTTTTCATACAATTATTCCTTTAAGTACAGAGGAGACTGGAACCTTTTAAGTGATAATATTTCTAGTGTTCATCTGAGATGGGATTTCGGCAGTACAGTAGTGCATGGGTCTTTGCACTGCAAAGAGTTCTAGACTTCGTCTGATTACTGAGACAAATGGTCCTGAATCCCTAACAAGGCCGCTGAGACATCACAAGAGCCAGAGAGGTCCCGAGGCAACCCAGTGAGAACGAATGAGTACAAAGCAAAGGTTTCAAAAAGCCTTAGAAATTCTGAAACAACACAATGGTGGATTATAGTAGATCTTCATTGTGGAGCAGTTACTGTATATGCTGTACCAGCACATTATTTTAAAACGTCGCATTTCTGATTTTCTGGAAGAGATTGGAGAAGTCTCTGATTTCTCTTTGCCTTGTCTTTATAATAATATTTAATGTCAGCTAATCTCCTGTCTCATATTCCCAAAGTCAGGTCATACATCATTATCATCATCATCACTCATGTCTAATGAACAGTCTAACTCTGCATCTTCTTCTTCAGGGGAGATGCTAAAATACACCCACGCACACTTAGCAATATTTTCCGTTACGTCTGTCACACAGATTTTGTGTTGAGAAACACTTCCTGAAGGCAATATTCCGGTAGTTTAGCTTGTGAGAAAAGCCATTTTTTATTGATTATAGAATTTTTTTTTCTAATTTAAACACATTTAGAGAATTTGTTATTATTAATATTGTTGCATTCTGCTCTCTAAAGTCATGAGATTGATTGTATTAGTTGTGTTCTTTTGACAGTAAAAATGGCAAGAAATAAAGATAATTGCTCATGTACGTATAAATATACAATATAATGACAGTTAATTATTTACTTGTAACCTAACTTATTATCGCTCAGAGCATTAACATTATATAGAAAGATACATTTTATTTATTTACATTTATATTTATTTAAATATTTGTTTATTTAGTGAAAAACTTTGCAAGGAGGTCACCATATTTTGGGGTTCTGGGCATTTAAACAATTAAGAACCCTTGAACTTAAGCATGATTGGATGTTGTTCATGTATAAACTAAACTTCCCTAGTGAAAAATAAATATACCAAAATGTACTTGAAATACATTTATTTCTTGCTAAGTATACTACAAATACATTTGCATATTTATATGCTTAATACCCTGCGATTGTACTTTTAGTACACTAAATTGGTATACTTAAAGTCCGCTGAAACTATATACTTATGTATATATGATTGGGCTAAAATGGAACTATTGCAAGTACTGCATACATCAGGTACACTTTAAAAATCTCACATTTAAAGATGAGATCATACAATCCTCATCAATAAGAGACATTAAAACACATTTTAAACATTGTACCCAAGTAGTACTCCAACTAAAGTTTAATTCTAATTTTGAATCTCGAGCGATATGTTATAGATTTGAACTGCTTAGTATAAAATAAATGTGTTGTTTCATGCCAAATTTAAGCAAAGGGAACAATTCAAGGTTGATTTCAAAATCTTATTGCACATTATGACTATATTAAGTAGTTACAGGCTGTGTTCAGTAGTTTTTTTGTCTTGATCTCAGAGCAGAGAGCAGCTCTCTGCATTTAACACACAAGACAACACGAGCCTATGATATAAATAACCTTGTGGCCGGCCATGAGAGAGATGGCCCCTGAGGGATTGTGATGTTTTAGTCTAGCCGTGTCTTTGTCCATCTTCCTTAAATCAACTGCACTCAGATTAAACAAGGTCTTTGTCTGTGTTAATCAGCATCATGATAAGGAATGATTTACTTTAGTATGTCTCATTCCCTCAGAAGCCGTTTTTTGTTTGGACATGCTCTGAAGCAGGTGTGAAAAGTCCACAAAAAGCTTTTAGAAGTAATTAATCAAATTCATTTGGTACAGTTACTTCCTCAGAAAGCATAGAGAAAGTAGGAGAAAATCATTTTTTGTATATCGCTTTCCAAATCAATCCTTTTAACTCGATAATATGCACCTTCTGGATGGAACTGTATAATATTATTGTCCACAAAGTGCAAGAGATTTCCATTCCCGTTCACTTTCCTAAACTAAGTTGAGAACTTAATGATACGATTACCTGAAATGACCCTGGAAAAACCTCAGAGAGAGACTTTTAGCCTAAGCCTACAGTAAGACAATTAAAATATCTTGCAAGTCTTTTATCGTCCTTATGAGAGTATTTCTGCAGGTACTCCACCTCATGGGAAATTGTCACTTTAGAGTTTCTTTGCCACCGGATGAATCCCTGACAAGTTTTAATGAGCAGCCCAAGAGAGAAGTGAGTGCTTTAATAGGAAATGGGTTTTAGACGGACAAGCCAACGTTCTTCATTTTCAGCTAGCTTAGCCGTTTTTAAAAATGGTGCAGTCTGATTTATGCTCGCCCTGTGTATCACCCATTTGGGATCTGGACACCTTGTGAGTCAGGGTCAGAGATGCTTTGACCATCTCACAAGTTGATTTTGATGTATGCGTAGACCGACCTATACATCAACTTTGCAGGAATAGTCAACCCTTAACATCATTAAATCCTCCACAGGATCACAGGCACTCAGAGCAGAAGAGCAGAGTCTGCAGAGGTCATGCAGTAGATCAGATGAAATACAAAAGAAGAAAATGTTCTCTGCATAGGGGGTTACCCTTTTCAAACTTCTTTGCTCACTTTGAGTTGTGGGCATGCTGGAAATAGAAGCTTCTCTCTGTCGCATTGCTTCCTTATCTGTTGATTGTAACTTTGCTGATTGTGGTTGTGAGGTGAAGCAGGTCTTAGGCCTTGTCCACATATAGATAGTTCTGAAAAGAGTTTTTTTTTTTTAATATCAGATAATATACTAAATTTAGTCAGCATTTCGTCATTCCATATTCATTTATTTTATTTGTATTTATTTCATTTGTTATATAGGTTTTTTGGTAATTTTCGACCAAAATATCTTTTAAATGTATTAAAATTGATTTTTTTAACAGTTATTTTTAATTTTTTTTAATGTTTACTTTTTTCTGTTTTATCTCTGCAACATAAGTATTGTTTTATATATATATATATTTTTACTTTTTTATGTTTTTATATTTTTTATCCAAAATTCTAAGTTTTTCAATTTTTTTCCAATATTTCATTTTCATTTTTAATTTTACATTTTGTTTGTTTTAATATTCTTTATCAAAATTAAAGTTTTTTGGCAATATTTCATTTTAATTTTTTTATTAAATAATTTATTTGTACAGTTTTTGTTTTGATCTCTCCCACATTAGTAGTTATTTTGTTTTTAATTTTTTTTGTTTCAATTTTTTTTGTCAAAAATTCTACATTTGTCAATATTTCATTTTATTTTATTTTTATTTTATTTGACTTTTTTACAGTTTTTTGTTTTGATCTCTCCAATATTAGTATTGCTATTTTTGTTTTATAATTTAAAAAAAATATCAAAAATGATACATTTTGTCAATATTGCATTTGCATTTTTAATTTTCTTTCTTTCTTTCTTTCTTTCTTTCTTTCTTTCTTTCTTTCTTTATGATTCAACATATTAATCAGATACAATATTATATAAAAAATTATTATATGATCATTTATATGTTTAATCAAAACATGAAAAACTCCCTTTGATGTTTTATCATCGCATCTCTCACAGAAACACTTACAATACATTACACTCCACCTGCTTATTCTGTACAGTGGCCTTTACCTGTGAGGGAAGTAGACAAAGACACCAGAATCAATGAGGTCATGATGTTCCATTCCTTTCCAACCAAGAAATAAACTTACGGCAGATAATTAAATGACTAATGGCTGTGTGCTCCACTTGTGCGCGCTGACAGCCTCAAGCTCTCCAGAGAGGCTCCATCCTGCCAGGAGAAGAAGCTGATGAAATTCCCCAGACTAATCAACTGTTTGTGTGTGTGAGTGTTTGTGCCTGATTTTGTGTGTGTGTTTAGGTGAGAGTAGGTAGGAGCTGACAGTCTGGAAGAAGGATATCAGTGCATGCTAGCTGGGATGGAATCACGGCTTAGCTCATGGGAATTTGTGAATCAGAAAAACAGAGGAGTAAGAGATGGATTCATGTGTGGTAGGGTTTGTAGCAAAAGTACAAAACACAGAAGCCGAGATGTAATCCAAACAACACCAGCAGAGCCAGCAGCTGTAGAACAAAACACTACCAGACTAATCCAAAGACGCGAGACTACTGGCTAAAATAAGGCTCAGACTAAACATCAGGTAACATGATAAACATTTTCTGTTGCTGTCAGAAAATGGCCAGTACTTCCAAAAAAGGTGGCACTAGGTCAGAGTATACATTGTAAATATAGGAGCAGTAGACAGAAATGAGAAAAGGTGTAGCAATAAATGACGGAATACACTACATGACTTTTTAAAACACTAGGCATCATACACTTGTTGACTTTTGTAAATGGTTAAAAAGGAAAAACTTGGTATCTGGGAATCTTACACTGATCGACTAAGGATCACACACTAACACACAAGGAGACAGATGGCATATGAAAACAATAAGTGTTCTAAAATCAGCTCAAAATATCTTTCATGTTTGATATCCTCTAACTGTATGGAATTACAGTCTGAAGCAAAAAAATTGCGGCCATCATATATGCAATTTTTCTGTTAAAACAGTCAATTCTAACTGCCCAAAATCTGCAGATTCTGTCAGATATTGCCAGCTGGTGTTAAGTTTGTTTGGAACGTTTGGTTTGGAGATAAAAAACAAAACGTAGCAAGCACAATGTTCTCCACCAGTCTCGACTTCTAATATGAAAGCTGCTGCTCTCTTTAATTTTTTTCTGTCATCTCATTTTGTGTATCTTTGTAAAATGCGCAAACATATTATGTTCATTACATCAAAAGATCAGAAAAATCCATAGACCCTCACCCACCCATAGACCCTCCCCTTGAAAAAATGAAGAAGTGGACAAAAGCGGACAAAAGAGATGGATTAAAACACTAGGAATGGGAATGTGTCTACCTCGTCTATTTGTGATCCAGTCAACCAAAACACATCTTAACATCTTAAAACCAGGTGTAAATAGGGCCTTCAGTAGGTTCATTAAAGATGCGCAAGATCACTCAAAGCTTTCCAGAACATGGAATTCTTCTGGAACATTACTTTAGTCACCAGCATCTTAATGCTTGATGCAGATTGTTCAACCTTAAAGTCACTAAATCAAAACTGACCATTCCATGCACTGGTGCAAGGGCTGGGCAATAGTGTCTTCCCTCCAGCAATTTGTCACTCACATGAGATTGCAGCCATTAGCAAACAGCAACAACTAATTAACAAACAACAACAAACGATCCATTTAATTCCCGATGGACAAAAGCATGTCTCGCACTACATTTTCTCACTATAATGTCCCCAACAATCTCTGTAGTCCAGTTTAGCCACTTGCTAGCAACCGCCTTTTTCAGGACAAGTAAAAGGGGGTATTACTAATGTATTTTGTGTATACTGAGCTTGTGTGTTTTAGGCCAGGGTTGTCCAAATATGCTCCTGGAAGGGCCACTGTCCTTCATAGTTTAGCTCCAAACACACCTGAACCAGCTAATCAAGTAGCTAGAATCTTCTAGAGAGGTATGGTATGGGACAAGATGGGTCTAAACTCTGCCCCTTTTTTACAAAATGTAATATTGGTCTTTGGTGTCCCCAGAATGTGTCTGGTAAATTTTAGCTTAAAATACCTTACAGATCATTTATTATAACATCTGGAAAATTGTGTGGCTTATGTATGATTTTTTTTTTGGGGTGTGTCCACCAAAGAGGAAGAGGGCGTGGCATATACATCTCTGCTTTGCATACCTACAGCAATAAACAGCCGGTAGAAGCAACATGACGTGTGAGAAAACCGTACATATGGGAAACCAAACACACAGAAAGTGGGACGTAATGGCACGATGTTACAGAGCTTGCATCTCACTGACCTGTCAACTCGACATTACAGGGAGGACGTGTTTGTTAGCACCACCAAATGGATAGCACGGCACGAACTAATCTCACCAGCGCGGCGCTCATCAATTAAAATACTTTGTTAACGTACACACACAAATACAGTTAAAATGTTAGCTAAGCACTATAACGACATGATATTCACAAAGCAGTCTGGAGTGAAATGATTTGTGCAGACATAAACATATTTATGTAGATTTTGAGGTGCATTACCTTGAAAAATGTTTAGTCATCTTTAGTCACAGAGCACCGGGATTGCTTACAAGACATTGTTGATGTTACAGCAGCTCAAGTGTGGAGAAAATGGAGTACAGTGTACAATGGCTGAGGGCAGAAGCTATGGCAATGCAGGCCCTGGGCGGGGCCTAAGCAACGTGAGAATCAAAATGGCATGACGATGAATGATGAATTATGTATTTGTATAGCACTTTTTATTGTGTATTGTTGTATACCAAAGCCCTTTACAGTTATGTTGGGGGGTCTCTCCTCAACCACCACCAGTGTGCAGCATCCACTTGGATGATTCGACGGCAGCCACAGGACAACTGCGCCAGTGCGCTTACCACACACCAGCTACAGGTGGAGAGGAGAGAGAGTCATAGAGCCAATCAAGTTGATCGGGATTATTAGGAGGCCATGATTGACAAAGGCCAGGTGGGCAATTTGGCCAGGACACCGGGGTTACACCCCTACTCTTTTCAAGAAGTGCCATGGGATTTTTAATGTCCACAGAGAGTCAGGACCTTGGTTTAACGTCTTTAAAAATTAGGAACGGGTGGTTGTGTTCAAACACTTCCAACAAACATTTACGTCCAAACACCATGTAAAAGGGGATTTTGGATAATGGGTGCCCTTTAAGCACTTAACCAAAAACCGATTAAAAAACAACAACTATTGACTTCAAAATTATGGAACTTTATTCGGTAAATTGTATTTTAGCTAGGCACAAAAATGCTGGGGGGAGTTTTAGGGTGCTTTAACACTAGAACTTTTGGTGCGCACCTGGATTAGATTGATGTCAGAGTTCAGTTCGTTTGGATGATGTGAACGCAATTGTACCAAATCGCGGAAGTGAACACTATTAATGATGAATTATTTGATAAAAATGTGTGTTTGTGTGCGTGTTTCACTCACTTTCCTGACGAGCATGACTGACGCACTGCAAACAGAGAGATGTATATATAATTTCTGTTCGCCTTCAGCGTTCTTTAGATCATTTGCAGTACATTTGTAAGACAGACGTAAGTGGCGTTTTGTACCGAAGCTTTGTAAACAAAACGAACGGTTCAAAAACGTAAATATATATAAGTGTAGAGATGTTGACAATGTTATGCATTTGCCGCCTTCTCCTGCACCGCCGTTACTAAGCAACCGGGTAAACAGCTGCTGGCTTGATGATGTAAACGAACCGCGGTTCGGACCCAAATAAAATAATATGAAAGCAGTCCAGCGGGGGCAGGAGGAGGTGGAGCAATCAAACTCGGGTTCAGCCCAGGCAAGCAAACCAAGTGTGGAAGCACCCTTAAACTGAGAATTCTTGAGGTTGGTTTAAAACACTCCGCAGTATTACAACAAACTTCGCAAATGAACTGTGAGAAAGTCCAGTCTTTGCTTAACCCCAGGCCTCATACATCTTTTCAGTTTATGTTTTGTCTGCTTGTCATTTTTTATATGTTGCCTCAGTGGACTGTCACAGTTCTTTGAGTCAGTCTGGAGACAGCGAGCGTGAGGTCACGACAAATATGACAGAAAGCCTTGCCAGGCTGCTAGCGGGAAAGTAATGATGCGGAATTGTCTCGGGCCCTGAGATGCAATAAAGGGAAGATCCTCGCAAACAGACAGTAACAATATATTGTGCTTAGAAGTCAAGGGATAGGTTTTGCAGAGTTGAGTTGTTAACCATGCCTGTCAAAAAATCACAAAAGAGTGCATCAAAACCAGAAAGCGGAAAGAATGTCTGGCTCTCCTGGAATACCCTCCAAAAAGCTGGCTCTAAACTGAGCCTCGAGAGCTGTCCTAAGACTTAACCTCTGTCACATTCACGAGTCCTTTCCTGTGCCCTCCTCCTGGATTTCACTGAGCTTTGGGCTTGGCAGTAAAATTGTCTCACTGAGGAAAAGTAGATTTACTCTTTCATCCTTTCCCCTTCAGTAACTCTTGGCCACTGGGCAGCTCAGCCTCTTGCATTTCTCTCTTCGCTGTCTCCCATCCTGTTGTGGCTTTGTTCAGTTAAAGTTTTTTTCTTTTCTGCTACAGGAGGCAGAATCTAGTGTAGCTACCACAGTGTCCTCCCCTGCTGCTGCGCAGTCAGCCCCCCTGACTGGACATGGCCCTGATTGAGTTATTTCAGACTTTCCCTCCTGTGAGAGAGGTGAAGGAGTGGGAGGGGTGTGATGCTACAGTCTGCATGGATCAATTGAATTGAATTATTAAGGCGCAAGCTTTATTGCACAGAGCTACAATGGCTTTTTAATGCTTTTTATTTAATATTTAAAATTTTTAAATTTTAAAAATACAGTCATGTACTTTTTTGAGAATAATCTTGTAACAGGCCTTTCAATATTATGAAATCAAAGTCTTAATATTTTGAGAACAAAGTCCAAATTAAGAAAATATATTGGTAGCATTATTATATAAAATATGTTTTGTCAGAAAGTATGATTTACCTAAATCCTTCACATCTATCCATTATTATGACTGTATTAGCAAAACATTGCAACTTTATTCTTATTATGACTTATTTTGTAAACATTACAACACACTTCATTCTTAACATTATTTAAACTTTATTCACACACCTTTAATCTCTTGATTTTGCAATTTTTATTCTTGGAATATTGACTATTCTAAATATATTACAACTTCATTCTCACAACATTATGCCTTACTTTTCAAACCCTTACTAACAAATTTGTTTATCATTATAATTTTTTGCCATTATAATGGTCTCAGAATATTTCTTTATACTTTATTTCCATGCCTCTAATTTCCTAATTTTATGTCTTTATTAACTTAATTCTCATAACATTGACTTTTTCCAAAACATTACTAGCAAACATTTTAAACATTTTTTTCCATTCTCAGACTTATGATTATTTCAAAACATTGTATCTTTATTCTTGTAACATTAAAGCTTATTTCTCAAAACATTTTTCTTGTATCCTTACAACTTAATTCTCGGAACATAATGACTTTCAAAACATTACAACATTATTTGTGTAACATTTCAACTTAATTCTCAAAACATTGTAACTGTTTGTGTAACATTCTGGCTACATTCTCAAAAACATACATCTTTATTGTTGTAACAACTTTATTCTCAAAGCATTTTGGCAGAATTTTCACTTTTAATTTTAAAACACTAGGGTTTCATTCTCAAACGTAGACTGTATTTTTATTTTAACTTGGCAATAAAATTTCATCACACAGTGCTCAGGTGGCTGTTGTTTCTGAGATTATCACTTTCTCAGCGACCGCACCACACAGGGATGTAATATTGTGATAGTAGTTGAATGAATTTTGAATTTTGTTTGTATGAATTTTTTTTTTTTTTTTTTGATGAGTTGAAGGTACGAATGTGACCAAGGACAGGTCAGGGTTATCTTATCCCATATGAGCTACTTTACCCATGGCTTTCTGTAACCCCCAAGGGAATAAAGGTCCCAGATATAAACAAAGACTGTAGAAATGAACCATTGATGAGACTGTCACCATAATCGCCCTGCCCTGTATTTTATTGTGGGTTATTACTAACCAAGAAAGCATATGGAGCCCTTTGGGTCATAAATTTTGCATTAGAGTCAAGGTTTATGACTAATGCTCTCCTGCTCCCACCATCTCACCTAATTGTCATCATGATGAAAGTTATGACTCTTTTTTTCTTCCCTTTCCCCTCTTTTTTCCACTATGTTTCTCTTTTTCAGGTCCTGATGTTGGCAGATGGTAACACAGAGGGTTTCCTTTATCAGAGGCTGCCTATTCTCTCCAGCCTGGTTCCTCAAGACGGCAAAGCCACTGCGTACAAGTGCGAGAACTTCGCCTGTGCCCTCCCAGTCACCTGCCCGCAGGAATTGAGAAGATTGCTTCTGGAGTGAGAGCTGCCGTCACACCACACAAACATCACTGTGGGATCTCTCCATAGTTGGAACGCTAGATATCTCTGATTATTTATGCAAGTAGCAAACTGCAGTCATCAAAAAACAGTCGTAAATGAAATGCACTGGAAGACATTATACAGTGGCAAGGCAAACCTCTAGGGGTTGCCCTAGTTGTGATGTTCTGCCTCATTTTAGACCTATTATACAAGACCGTAGTCTTGGGAGATGGAAATACAATGACATCGTAATGTGAGGAGGAACGCTGAGATGAAACCTTTCATAGGTTTGCCTCATGGGCTCAGTTGATCTGTGTCAACCTGCTTTCTAAACGATCAAGCATGTTTCTCCGCAACCTTTCTATGCAGTGCAGCTGATCAGCCCTGAATAAGCAACATGCTGATGAACACACTAGATTTAGAGTGGAATGACACATACAATGTATGTATAATAGACTCGGTGGAATATAATAAATACTCACTGAGTAACCTTTTCGGATCTGTTTAATCTGTTCATTCCTTTAATATACTGCTTAGGGGGTCTTACACCAGATTTGACAAGAATACAAAAATTTGAAACTATTGTTTCTATGATCGTATGTGTATCTTCACCGTTGTTTGATTTCCATTGATGGAGCCCAGATGTGAATTTAAAGGCTGCTCAAAATCATGCATCAAATTATTTTATTTAGTCTCACCAAAACAAAACATTCAAAAATCATTAGGTACATACACTACGGTTGAAAAAGTTTAGGGTCCAACATTTTTTTATGTTTTTAAAAGTAGTCTTTTATGCTCACCAAGGCTTTTATGCATTTATTTGATTCAAATACAGTCCAAATTTTATTACTGTGGAATATTACTAAAAGGTAAAATAACAGTTTTCTATTTTAAAGGGATAGTTCACCCAAAAATGAAAATTCTGTCATTAATTCCTCACCCTCATGTCGTTCCAAACCCGTAAGTTCATCTTCGGAACACAAATTAAGATATATTTGATGAAATCTGAGAGCTCCCTGATCCTCTATAGACAGCAACGCAACTACAACTGTTCAAGGCCCAGAAGGGTAGTAAGGACATTGTTAAAACGGTCCATGTGAAATCAGTGGTTCAACCGCAGTTTTATGAAGCTACGAGTATACTTTTTGATCCCAAAGAAAACAAAAATAACTATTCACCAATTGTGTCAGCCTTTGACGCACATTCATGAGAGTACATGACGCATGTGTGTGATGCTGCTGATGCAAGAGCTGGCATTCTGATGTAGAACTCGGATGCACTGCACCTTATTTATGAGCAGAGAAATGCACAGTGAACAGTTTATTTTAAATAGAAACTTTTATGAATTTATTAAAGGCCCGCTGAAGTGCTTTGAAACACACAGCGTTATTCAGTGTTGACATCATTGTAACTGAAACAGGAAGACAGGGCGGGATAAATCAAGCAGCCCCGCCCCCCTTTTTAAATAGCCAATAGTGTTCGTTTATATCACAGCTTGGGCTAGAGTTCGGTAAAGCCACATTTAACAGGGTATGATAGCTACAATCACATCCATATTGCTATAAAATATGGCATTCTGTGTAGAATTCAGATGGGTCCGATACATTCTGTGGTTTGCACTGACTGAATCATTCCCTATCCCCTATATAGTGCACTATGTGCCATTCACCATACAGAAAATACAAATTCTGTGAACAAGTGACCGATTTCAGCCACAGCTTCAGCTATGTGAAATTCTAATTATGTGAAATAGTGATTGATTTCGAGAAGCAGAAGTGCAGGTGATGTCATCAAAGTGCAAATTAGCATAGCTGCAAAAAAGCAGAGCCAATGCTCATCAGGTGCAGGTGATCTACTTATGACACAGGTGCAAAATATTTTAAGGCGTGCTTTTTTGGGATGTTAAATAATGGCACAAATACCAGTAATTTGATGAGCACAAATTATAGTAAATCGCATTGCGCGATTCATTTTAATACTCCCCTCCCATAAATTTTGTGTCTGAAAGGTAAACTCGTACAAATGCATACTCAATAAGGTCAGGAAAATGCTTAATTTTTAGCTTTGGTAATAGTATGCAATATGTAATTGAAACACCATTTTTATGATTAAGAATAAATACACTGTAAAGTTAATCTATAATTTCTAATCAGGCACCAAATCTCCATGATGTCCAGGATCTTGTACAACACCGCCAGACTAACAGGGATAAGTGCATTGTAAACATCTAACACAAAAGTGCCAAAGAAAAAAAAAAGATAAAAAATGTGGCAGTGCAGTCATGCTGAGCAAACGTGTCTAATTATAAGGACGTTCAGATATGTGGAGAGGGAACACCAATATTTAAGTTGGTAGGATTTCTTGAGAGCTGCTGAGGGATGCGTCTGTTTCAATGCGACAGCTCCTTCCTCTTCCGCCCCCGCGACTTTACCAGCCGTGGGTGACACAGAAAGATAAAATTAACCCATCTGCAAAGCTACAGTACCAGTCCATTGTGAAAAATCCTCAGGTTTGAGTGTGCCGAATCTTTCCTGTGTTGTCGTTATGAGCACTGCATTGTACAGATGGCATATAGCTGTGACACGGCCATTACTATTGGAGCCCAATGCTAGGAAATAGACAACAAAGGAAAAAACTCACCACGATCTAATCTCTTATGTGAGAAAAAGGGAGAAAATTTGCCCTGGCCGTGCTAAGCAGACTAATGCAGACATATCTACTGTCAATACATGCTGATTTTGGCTGCCTGTTCTCCTCGTGTAGATTTGCCGGGAGCCACGTTTCCCAGTGTTTGTGTGCAGACGAGTGCAGATTTTTTTTGTGGAGGAGGAAGGTGAAGAGGGGGGCTCTGCTCCAGTTATGTCGAGTCCTGTCTTTGTGACTTGTCAGGAGTTTGTACAACCATGCTTTCGTCTGTCTTACCGTTTTTTCTCATTCCTTCAACCAGCTCAGGGTGATGAAGTGCTCTTTGGAAGCACAGTATCTGCCTTTTCAGGGACCTATGGAACCAAGTTTGGTAACATCATGGTAGGACATCTTTTGTTGTGTCTGCGGTCCCTCCAGCAATGACTATTTTGTTTACAGGTATTCGGTGACAGGCTACCTGTTGCAAGAACCTCTGTTCCTGTCACATTAGAAGGGGGCCTCCATGTACAGATCTCTCTAGTTTAAGTCCGTTTTGAAAGAATAGCTGCCATGTAGCTCAAGGGCCGGGACTCTAAGAGCAAAGTCCCTTTGGAGATCATTACTGCATGATATTTGTGAGCATCTCCGAACCCTTCTTATCTTCGCAAGATAGCTGAGTAATAAGGCCACAGGAGGCTCACCGTGCCCACAGTCCATGAGCCAGCCTTGTAGACTGAACCTACTAGAATTACAAAGTATGAAATTATAGTATGAAATAGAATATCAAATATTATTACTTGAATTATTATTCATTGAATAAACTGAGAGGAGTTAGAGTTGTAATTGGAAGATGTTCAAATATAAATTTAAATGTTGATAGTATTTTTATAAAGATTTTTCTATCTATCTGTCTATCTATCTGTCTGTCTGTCTGTCTATCTGTCTGTCTATCTATCTGTCTATCTGTCTGTCTCTGTCTGTCTGTCTGTCTGTCTGTCTATCTATCTATATGCATTGTGTATTTTTAAATGATAAGAATATATGGTGAATATAATAAATGATAAATGGATAAAATAATCAAACCTAATGAACAAACGCAAGATTCAAAAACTCAAACCCTGTGTTATTTTAGCATTATTTTATTTATATACTACTATAGTATTTAGTAATATTTTAAATTGGCTTTTATTTAAAAAATTCCAGTCAGTTTTAATATTAGGTCATTTTACCTAATTTAATAATACCTAATTTTTATGTGTTATTTTAGATATATATATATATATATATATATATATATATATATATATATATATATATATATATATATATATATATATATATTTTTTTTTTTTTTTTTTTTTTTTTTCCGTTTTAGTAAATGTAATCCTTTAGGTTAAACTTATTTCAGTTAGCTGCCAAGTTAAGTTTGAGTTAGGTTTTATTTAAAAGTCATTTTGTTTCAGCTTTATTTTAATTACCAAAAGCCATTTTAATCATATATATATATATATATATATATATATATATATATATATATATATATATATATATATATATATATATATATATATATATATATATATATATGATTTATAATTAATTTAGGTTTAGTTAATAACAACTATCAAACCATAGATTCAAGTCTGGCATGAAAAAGAAATAAACACTGACTGAAAATAAAGTTTTTCTTGAATTTCCGTGTGAGACACTGCTAACAACATTGTGTAAAGAACAAATTCCTCATCTCTAATGCTTTTATTGACAACCATTACTTGACTTTAATGAGCTCTCTCTATCAGCCTGTCCATCTGTTTCTAGCAGTCCCATCTTTTAAAAGCAGGCTTCTTTAAGCAGCTTCCAGTGGCTCGGAGTCCTCGTCAGAGCAGACGGGGCAGAATGGCTCTTCAGCTGCTGAGTGTATGAGTGTGTGTATTGATTCTGCTCTGTGTGAGTCTTTGGCTTATTGGCTGATGGCTGGTAGGATACCTGCCCCAGAGAGAGGAGCCAGCCGCTCACAGCTGATTGATTATGGACCTCATTGTCGCTGATTGCAACTCTACATTCACACAAACAACCACTCCCAATACTTACATTGTATAACCTCAACATCATAAAGTGATTGTGGACAAAAATTCACAAAAGATTGCAAGACCAATGGTAATTTAGCAGTTGCTGAAGATTCACATGTTTTCAACATTTATTCTAAAATCTATTCTGTTCTATTTCTAATGCTCATTTTAAGATTTCAGTAGTTCAGCCTGAAAACTTTTTTCTATGCTAAAAAATATTTCTTTCTATCCTGTGCAGAGACAATAAGTAGTTCATAACTAAGTAAGCCATTTGTTGTCTCAAATCATTTCTGCTCAAGTAAGGACTAGCGTTTATTATACTTTTGGATTTTGTATTTTTTATTGTATTTTAAGTTTTAATTTCATCATATCACATTTTTTGTAGAGTTTTTATGTTTCACACACAAAAATATTTGGTACAGATACAATTTTCACTTAGAAATGGCTAGTAAATTTCACAAATTACAAAGAAATGGAAGTGGAAGTCACAAACTGAATAAAAAATGACGTTTAGAAGTATAAAGACCGAAATAGTATTTACTTGTTAAACATACTCCAATAAACATTTATTTACAACTTTTAACTTATCAAAAAATAAAAAATATAAGTTTTTATTGTGGTTTTGCCATTTAAGGGCTGCCAAAGTTAAAGTGGTAGCATTTAAAAATTATTATCATTTAAGTATCATTTATGATTTGTTTGTATAATTTTTCTTTTCTTTTTCTTGGTTTGTTGTAACTATAATTTATGATTTATCTGTATTTTTTCTTTCTTTTTATGCACAGTTTAATTAGTTTTAATTTTAGTTTTGGTATTTTAGGGCTGCCAAAATTAATTTTCAAACAGGTATCATTTACAAATGTTTTACATTTCTTAGTGTAGTGTTTTTGGTATCTAGTTGCATTTTAATTTAATGCAGGCAGGTTGAAAAATAGAAAACAGGTTGATTGTTTGGGAATCTAAAAGTTATTGTTTTTGCAATCGCTTTAGTGCACAGAAAAAACATTTTACCTTTACTAAAGTTAATACAGTTGTCTTGTCCAACAACATTTTCTTTTTTTTATCACCTTGCTGACTGATTGTTGTTTTTTCTTTCAATTTCTAGGTCCTTTTTGCAAGAGCATCAAAGTTAGCTGGACCGTCTTCACAGTGGAGCATTTCTGCCCTGTTCTGCTCTTCCCAGAGGAGACAATTAGCCTTCCTTCTGCCACATGCTCACATACAGTACACACTCCCTGACCAGCAGCACGTGTCATCCAATTGGAAAATTGTTACCGTATAGCGTGTGTCATCAGCTGGTTGGTAGCCTAATTCTTCAGCATGTAATGTACTTTCTCTGCCTTCCAATGTTTCCAGCTAGACCGAGTAGATGGAGTGCGTGGTGGGTTTGCACTGACACTGCCGGTGATTGATCTGCTTTTAGTATTCTCTGTTGCCCCAGTGCCCGGCACACGAGCTGTTGTTGAGGAACGGACCTGGCCATACATATTCATCAGTAAAGAAGGTCAGGGAAGAGAGGAAGAACACAAACACAAGGGACCCTGTTGAGGCAGTAAATTCACTCCAGTGCGCCGAGGTGGTCGGCGATAGACGTGACATTTCATAGTGTACACAGAGAGCGGCAGGCGGGGAAACAGAGGTCTGTCAGTTTTGTTGCGTCGCAATTGGGTAATGATATACAGGAAGACGCAAAGGAGCTGATGTGGTCAAGTGAGGTCAGTAAGCTCATGTCAGAAGTTGTCTACTGTCTCGCTGCATCCCTTCAGCGTTTAGAGGCCGCCTCTGTTTCCTGTCCATTCTTTTAAACCATTACATAAATCAAATGCAGCCAAGGCTCTCTCTGTCCACTGTTCCTGGCTCTGTTTCTGATCGCTTCCGGCTATTAGGTGTCCGTATTCTTCATCAGGAAGATCCAGACCTTTGTTCATCTTCGGAACACAAATTAAGATATTTCTGATGAAACGAGAGTTCAAGGCTCTTTGAGTTCTTGAGTTCTTTGTGCACAAAAAGTATTCTAGTCTTAAAAAAAAAATCTTAATTTGTGATCCGAAGATGAACAAAGGTCTTACAGGTTTGGAACAACATAAGTGTGAGTAATTAATTTTTATTTTTATATCTCATTAATATATATATTTTTTTTAAATCTGTAAGTTTTTTTAAAATGTGAATAAAAACACTAATAGTGTGAAATAGTATTACAATTCTGTTTACATATATTTAAAGGGGTGATATGACGTTGCTAAAAAATAACATTATTTGGTGTATTTGGTGTAATGCAATGTGTTTTGTGGTTTAAGGATCAAAAAACACATTTTCCACATACTGTACAATATTGTTTCTCCTCTATCTTTCTGAAACGCGTCGAATTTTACAAAGCTTATCGTTCTGAAAAGCGAGCTGTACGCTGATTGGCCAGCTATCCAGTGCATTGTGATTGGCCGAATACCTCAAGCGTGTGACGGAAATGTTACACCCCTTACCATATTGTGATGCCATGTCCTGATGCGAAGAGACAAAACCAAGAAAACCCATTACAAATGAGGCATTTGTTGCATCCAGACATAATTACTGATTATAATGACTTGTACTGTCTTTTTACGCATTTTGTTGCGTATCGTGCCACGTAAACATAAAACCATGTCTGTATTTGTGATCAGAGAAATGACAAACAACTAGCACTACTCTACACTGCTCAAAACTCATGTTTGAATCATCAGTGGCAAATCCTTTAAATATGAAAACATACTTACAGGCTGTGAGTCAGCATTATTTGTCAGAACACCAGCATTGTAGGCTACTCTTCCAGTCCTCATCCTCCGTAAAATGCGTTGCACAAATATGAATATTTGGGTTGAACTGTTCTGGAACAGTGTTGTAAATACACCTTAACCACTGATTTCTAGTTGTGACCTCTTTTGGAAGGCCATACGAAGTAGGTTCGCTTTCATTACAAAACACACAGCGTCTCCACGACATAGCGGCGGCAGCAACAAAACTACAGTGAGAAAATTAAAAGTTACACCTTCTTTCTTTGTGTGAACATTTGGGTGGTGTTATGCAAATCTTCCCACACAGTGACGTAGACATGTGGGGGCGTGTTTAAATGAGGCGTTTTAGGAGGGCGTGGACGAGTCTTAACTTTTATAAAGAATATCTCTTTGGGTTTAAGACTTTAGTCTTTGCAACTTTAGGGATCTTATCTATTCACGAACAGCTTGCAACACTCCAAAGAGAAAGGAATACTTAAAATCGCATCATATGACCCCTTTGAAATGTAATTCTAAGTTAGAAAGCTGAATTTTCAGCAGCCATTACTCCAGTATTCAGTTTCATTCAGAAATCATTCTAATATGCTGATTTGGTGCTCTAACATTTCTGATTATCAATTAAAAACAGTTGTGCGCTCAAGTGTTGAAAGCCTGAGAAAATACAATGTTTTGAAATGGAACAGTTTATCAGTTTATTGAACTTATAGACAAAAAAACCCTTTTTTATTGAGTTTCACATACACAATATGATACATCATGCTCATATGATATAGGAGAATATGGAGCTCACACTCAAGGAGGAAAAAACTGAACAAATATACACAATTTGGTGCTGGTTTGCTGGTATTTATAGCACTAAAAAGTAAGATGACATTTTGATAGGCTGTAATGTAAATCAATAAGATGTTTATGAAAGTGTACAAAACTATAGCATAGTAGTAGCTATACTAAAATAAAATAAAATAAAATGCATATAAATATCAGTTGTCACTGTGTAGCTCCTAATAATATGACTTATATTTAAATGCTTAGATGCATGATCAAAGCTCTGTGGTTTTTACTGTGAGGAGGGGAGAAAACGTGTGTAATACAATGATGACGCATAATCATTTCTCAAAAATCTGATGTTTTATATTTTATACATTTTAACACAAAGTTTCTAAAAAAAAAGAAAAGAAAAGAAATATATGGATAATCAAGTAAACCCAAGTTGCTTCAGTCCAGTAAGTGTTCATCTTGAAATATCAGCAACAAAATATAAAAGTTATGGAAGAATAATCTTGTACCAATCTTGATGAGAATATCACTTAACGAATGAAAAATGAAATGAAATGATAGTATTTCTGGTATTTGTAACACATCTGTCATATTTTGCATATGCAAATGTGTCCACATGTGCCCAGTGTTGTTGTTGGATCGGGTTTATTCTAGGTCTGCTGTTTTTAAATTAGCCACGTGAGTATGTTTTTGAAGAACCTTTGTAAGATTAAGATCACTTCAGACAGTTATCATTCAGTAATAGACACAGTGTGATACATTTATGATCAAAATGTTTCTAATTATTTTAAGTTTACTCTTTGTAGTTCCCTCTTGGCCATATTTATGTGCTGATCATTAAAAAAATAATAATATTCATCTATTAAATATATTAGTGAATTATACTTTACAGTGGATATGTTCAGTAAGCAAACCTCCAGATTCAATTATCCACAGATATAGCCAGGAACTCTCATCTCTCGCACTTGTAAGATTTATTGGGTTTGACCAGAATGTTCTTGCATGTGGGATTCATGCTAACTAGAGCAATGGAGGCTAGTGGGAAAATAGAGAGACTAGTTCATCATGTTAGCCTAGTTACCTGAGGCAGACAGAGGCGGCAGGAAAATCAATTGTGCCTTTCGTATGCAGCGTCATAGCCCTCCTCTTACATATTCTCCCCTAATGATACAAATGACCATAAGGCACATGTTGAGCGTGACCCCATTTCTTACTTACTCATATTAAGCAAACGCTCCAGCTAATTTTCTCCAGAACTGTTCACTGGGGTGATTGTTCATCGCTTACATCAGCTTATTTCAGGTCATGTGAGTTTTATCTTGTTTTAAAAACTCTGACTAATTATATATGTGCCAGGAAGCATGTTGTTTCACTTTTTATTGATAGGATGAGGTTAACCAAAGGCTTTTGCATTCAGGATACTTTTATTCAACATAATGTATAGAGAGATTCTGATATCTCAGATGAGCTGAGTCTGATACTGTCATCCTCAGGGCTGTTGAAGGTCCCAGGACACTTTGAAAATCTGGGAATGATGAGAGCAGGCCAGTACTCGACCAGAAGTGTGGCTTGGCAAAACCAGCCCTTGACATTTGTTGACATTTCTGAACACATGTAGACAGGGAAAGAGGAGTTAATCAAAACTAGGCAAGAATATTGATGCACAGCTGTCAACAGGCAATGCCATCTGTACCCTCTTGGTCACGGAGGTTAACTGCATGAGGTACAGCTGCTGTACTGTTGTCAATAATGGGTGACTGCACATGTCAAGACAATTTTTTTGCCGCTGCTGGTGTCACCAAATCTAGTTCTATTCAAAGGAAAACCTCCCCTGTCTTTTGATGGAAATTCAATTTCAGTTACAGTGTGCACTGTATGCAAACATCTGTAGAAAAATGTAAAAGGTACTTTTTTCTGCCAGGAAGTTTAAGTTAAGTTTACAGACATTTCCTTTAACCTTAAAACGCAACACAATGATTCAAAATATGGGTAAAACAATGAAAAAATAAATAATCTGTATGGAAAAAAAAATGTATACAAAAATTCCTTCATATTAACTGTACATTGAGCCCATTTTTTTTGCAGACTTCTTTTGGAGTGCAAGATATAAATCGAAAACTGTGGAGAAAAAAAAATGTTAAAAAAAGTCACAGTTGTGAAAAAATTTAATCATAATTTTGAGAAGCAATACTAATCATAAGTTTGGGGTTTGTAAGATTTTTAAATGTTTTAAAGTCTGTTATGCTCACCAAGACTGCCTTCATCTGATCAAAAATACAGTAATATTGTCAAATATGTCTGTTTTAAAATGTAATTAATTCCTGTGATGGCAAAGCTGAATTTTCTAATTTTCAAAAACATTTCATATTATAAATGTGGATAACAGCTGTGCTTCTTCATGTGTGTGTGTCTGTATATATATATATATATATATATATTATAATGAGTGAAAAATTCAAAAGAACAGCATTTCTATTATTAAAATGAATACAATTTATAAACATATAAATAAACATAAAAATTAAAGATTGTTTGTGAAATCCAAAGTCTCAATTATTTATTTACTCAAAGATGTAAACGGGTTTCCATAGTTTTGTAGTTGTGAATGAAATATTTCCTGTTTATTCTAAACACTACCTCTCCATCTAAAGAGAAATACAGAGCACTCTTCATGAACTCATGCTCAGCTCAACGAATTCACTACGCAAGCGGCCAGCATTCTTTCCTGGTGTGCTCGCTTGGACATTATATCGCAGCAATTAAAACCAGCCGATGCCCTTTGTACAAATATGGAGGGAATTATTTTTAAGAATTTTATCAAGACCCTCTTATCGTCGTTGGTAAATATTATGACTCAGTCGGGCTTGTTCGATGTGCGACAGAAATGCATGCACATTTCAGCTCCCCAGAGTGTTGGCTTGTCCTTGAGAGAAGATCTGAAGATATGCTTGAAATGACTTGGCTAATCGAATGCAGGGATCTCCAGGAGAAAATCACTTCTTTTGGCAAAACTTCCTCTCTCCATATCTCCTCTGACCGAATCACTGCTTCCCTGCTTTCATACCAGCTTACATGCAATGAGAGAATATACCTTCAGTGATAAGGCAGGGATAGAGTCATAGATCAAGCTGTTGCCCTAATACGTCCTTCCTTACACTCATTTACCATCTTTCTGAGGGCTTGATAGCAGGGCAGTGGGGTTTTATTGCATTTCCGTGCAGATATGGTAGCCTACATTTGTTTAAAATGAATACATGAGAAAATGTGTGCTGTAAAATGCAGAGCTCCAGATCCTTAGATGCGTCCGATTTACTTTTACCATTATCAACACTTCTAAAAATGAATAAATTAATTAAATAAAGTAATAAATAGACAAAAAGCTTAAAGACATACAACATTATAGATTTATTTTAAATACATTAAAATTTTTATTCATAAATCTGTAAATAACTACTTGGTTTGTTTTCAAATGAAGCTTGTGTCCGCCATGTGATTAAAAGATAATTGTGACTTTTTTCTGATAATTATATTTTTCAATTTTAATTAACTTTTTTTTTTTTTTTTTTGCTAATTGTGAGTTTTTATCTCAAATTTATTAAATTTTTTTTTATTTTTTTTTATAATTGTTAGTTTTTATATTAATAAATGTGGGTTTACGCTATTCTGAATTCTTTGCTTAGAAATCTGACCCTGTAAGTTTGACTTTTTAAATTCTGAGTTTACATATCACAATTCTGATTCTTTTTCCCCCACCACTGAATAAAAATAAAAAAGCTGATGACTTTTCATCTCACATTTCTTAGTTTTTATCTTGCAAGTCAGAATTAAGAGATGTAAACTCAGAATTGTGAGATAAAAATTGCAATGAACTATTTTTTATCCTGTTGCATAAACAAGCTTCCATAGTTCTCATGTTGAATTTATTCAAATGTAATTTTACAAAAATAAAATAAAAATGCAGGGCTCCAGACTATGACTAAAATGGTAGCAAATGTGTCAATTAATCAGTCAATCAATCAATCAATCAATCAATCAATCAATCAATCAATCAATCAATCAATCAATCAATCAAATCTTTAAACAACTGGGTTTTTTTTTATCTGATATATCATAAAAAATGCTCACAACTGGCAGCAACGAACATAGTGTGACTCATTATATCTGATTCACAAACAAATGAATTGGTTCAAAATGTTTAAAAAGATTCACCAAACAATCTTGTACTTGTCTTGTGCCATTTGAATCAGACCCCACTCAGTCAGTGAATCATTCTTAACCATTTTTTAGATTGCAACATGCTAAACTATGATTTTTTTTTTTTATTGGACCTAGGCCTATGCCTTTGTATGTGCAGGCTTGTGAAACTTGCATCTGTCTGACTGGTTGTTCTGATGAAAACGTGATATATGATAAACTTTTTGTTTATTGTTTATCATAAAGAGAATGATTCTATAATCAGTCAACTAAAAAGTAGTTTTAGCTCCTAAATTTTCATTTTAGGAGGCAATAGTCAGGACCGTGAGATCTATATTTAAAATATAGACCATCTTTCTATTTTTAAAAATCTCTTGTTTTGCGGAAATAATCACCTTCACCTATAGAGATCCCCATGAATGCACCAGCTGGTGAGTCTTTTTTTTCCCACCCTGATGAGATTGACTACAAAATAGTGTTAATCCTTTGTCTTTTTTTGGCTTCTGTGTGTTTTTTATCATTGGTGCTCAACAACAAAATTATCATAATATGGCTTTTGTTTGGAAGTACACATGCCTTGTACACTACTTTGACCACATTAAAAATCATTTCACCACAAAATTGACTTGGTATTACCTCTTCCTTCATTTTAGGTTTATTCGAAACTCAATCATTTTATGCCACTATAAATACTCCCATACACTCCCACACATTCTACAGGCCAATAAAATGTTTAAAAAGCAATGGGTAGGAGGCCTCAGAGTTTTTCTGTTCAAGATTTGTCTGTTATGTGCAATAACACCAAATCATACATATGTATCTCAGAGCTGTGGAGTGTGTGTGAGTGATGTAGATTATATTGTACCTATAACATCTGCTCAGCCTGCCCTGACTCTCTGATCTGCTTCCAATTTACATTCCTGCCTGGTGATTTCTATCGCTCCACTTTGATAAATCATAGAGTGATTTACATAAAGGCAGCCCCACGCTCAGGCTCAAGGAGTCACGCGATGGTGACTGAGGTTAAGCTCAATACAGCAGGAAAGTGACCACGGACAGATATATACTCTGTTTCAAAATCTGTGGAGGCACCATTGTAAAAAATTATAACTTACAATGCATTCAAGATTAGTTTTGTACACGTGATCCCTGGGAATCAAACTCACATTCTTGGCATAATAGATCTACCAGTCTACCACTCAAACTCTCTTGTCCCCTTGACACTTACAATCTGCTAAAAAGAACTGAAAAAAAAAAAAAACATAACTGGCATAAAAATATATATATATAAAAGAAAAAGTACACATATACATACTCTCAGTTCTAATGGTTTTCTCTCTGCCCTTGATGTTTATGTGTAAAAATGTCCAGCACATGCTCCTTTATTACTGAAATTAAATTTATTGATTCTATTCTGTGCACCTGCACTGAGACCATTTGTTCATTCTTCATTTAGGTCACCACTAGCCTATGTGTCCAAATACAAACAAAATATTTTTGTTTGTTTAATAAAAAATTGGAATGTGAATGGAAAGAATCAAACTTCCAATCTCAGGAATTAAATGCATTTAATGACTTTTGATATGATGAATGTGCTTATTAGGCTATAGGGCTCTCTGGAATACTTGATTCTGATTGGCTAATTGTGGAATTCAGCAACCAGATACAAACAATCAAGCAAGCATTCTTAAGAGTGCTGTTATAATAGGGACTAACAGCTGAGTTTTTCTTTGTTGATGAACATAAAATAGTTTGAAGAATGTTGGTAACCAAACAGTTGCCGGTCCCTCCTGACTTCACCAGAATGGAAAAATATACTGTGGAAGTCAATAGAGTACAGATACTGTTTGGTTAACCACATTCTTCAAAATATTATTTGTTAAAAAAACACAGCTCAATATATTGTGATTTTTTTCCACTGCCATGCATCTGGCATTTTTAAACACAAGAATGTGTTTTGTGTCAATGGTCCCTAACAGCATTGGGACTTCACTGTTTAATCACTTCCCTTGGCAGTGTTTACATGTTTTACTGGAATAATTGGTGGGGATTTTTATTGACTCTTTAGGTTACATAGTTCCACCAGTAACTGGCACCAAGAGACTGTCTTTATTGGTGAATCATTAACTCATTCATCTGTAACTGTCATTTTAAATGAGTCACTGAATTATTTACTCAACTTATTTTGTTCAGAAACACTGAATCATACATGAGGAGCAAAAACACGAGGATTGAGATAGAAACAGGACACTGTGGGATCTCACATCAGCAGTCTTCTTAAAATTCTAAAATAATTTAAACTCAATTTAATATGTTCCCACATATTTTTATTTACTTGTTCCTGTCAGGGTTTATTTTAATGTAATGGCAAAAGTGATTTAATGACTGTTAGAAATACATTCTATACAACAGATCTTGAGATGATGCTTGTAAGCAACAGAATGGATGGCCTCCCTTCTCTCTGATGAAAACCAGCAGGTTAGTTTTATTTTACCCAGTCTTATCAAAGTAGGTGTAAGGGCTGTCAGATGGAGGCAGGTTGTGACCTTTCCGCTCTTATTTATAAAGCCCAGCTGAGCCCTCTTGCGAGAAGCTCTGCTTAAGTCTAGCAGTGAGGAGAAAGGAAAGACAGAGGTCAAAGGTTAGGAAAACCCAGCCACACACTCAGTTTCCTGTGCTCTCGCTGTCATAGATGGCTCTGTGTTTCTCACTAGGGTTACCAGATCATCATCTAAATCTCAAATTGGATTTGGAGGGAAAAAACCGATGAGACAGATTTGACATTTTTGACAAGGAGAAATAAATCAATTGACAAGCTCTAGGCTACAATAATGGCCGAACTGTAAGGTGGGTATATTTTGATATTCTTAATATTAAATCTTTAATATCTAGGCTATGATGACTATCAGAGACAGAATGAATAACTAACTAAGTAAAATCTAGCATTTATAGTGGGTAACCTTACACAAACAAAACTCAGAAATTAAATATTTTCCATTTTGCCGTGTTCTTGCCAAAGCATATGGTTTATATATTTGATTCTCCTTTAATGCAAGCCAAATATTTGAGACATAATATGGAAAAATTGTCAAACAAAAATATATTCTGTCATTACAATCAAATGAGTTTGTGAGAAAAAAAACTTTCTTTTCCATGTGCTTTGAGTGAATTTACAATGACAAAGATTTAATGCAGACTGTTTGAATAGAGCGAGGTGTATTTCAATATTTTTGTTCTGGCAGAAGGCAGAGGATTTTTTTATTTTTTTTTTAGATGATATCAAGTGTAGAATTAATTTTTAAATAGGTTACAAAAATACATTTTCAAGTAATGTTCCTAAAAAATGGTGATCCATTTTAGAGACTGCCCTTTAATTTCAGAGCCCGTGATAACTTTTTCCTAACCCCCAGTGGATCAGGGTGGAACTTAAGCAAAGTTGCTGGCAGGACGTGTTCTTCCAGAGGGGAACACCGACTGCACAGCCCATCACAGACAAGATCTTCTGCTAATGACTTCTGGAGGAAACTAAAAGAGAAAGATGAAAGAAAGTGCTTTGAGGGCTCTCACCCCATATTTAAGTGCCACAAACAAAACTAAACAAAAATGCTTTATACCAAGCATATCTTAATTAACACAAAAATTAGACAATAAAAAAAAAATAGTCTCCAAGGTGATGCATTAATAACTACATATTGCATCAAGTCCTTCTATTGCAATCTGTTTACACTTCATTGCATTGTGTTTTAGAGTAAACAGAAATGTCTGTAAAATTAACAGTTTAGACCAAAAAGTAGTGAAAATGTTAAAATTAGACTGTCTGGAGTGCATAAGCTTTCACCAGCTATAAATTCAAATGCTACACAAAAGCATGAACATTATATTGTCTTAATGACATACTCTATTCCAAATATGTATGTCAGGCTTTCACCATTGAATGCTGTAATCCATTAATCAATATATAATTACTTTTGCTGGACAGAGTGCAATAAAATGACTTTAGCATAATCTAGTAACTGGTTATTGGAATCAAAGGGTTTAATCACTTAATTTGATTGAAAAGTCAGTTGAGGAAGCAGATTATTGACTTTTTACAGAAAGACACAAGTTTGTGAAAAGTCAGTTTTCTTATGTTTAGCAAATTGGTTTAAATTGGGTAATTGCTATATTCTAAATTGTTAAAATTAAAGTTTCATCTTGCCTTATTTTATAGGCTAGAATACATTCTGACCAAAAATAAATAAAACATAAAAATATAAAAATATTTTTCAATATCAATATTTTTACAAAATAGAAAGTTTTTAATATTTTTTTCTAGTTGCACATTTCTGAAGAAACCTGGGGATTAATTAATATTTCTGTGGTAATACAGTATACATTATACAGTATAAGTGCTGCTGCCACAACAGTCATGTTTCTGCTGTAAGCATATTATTTTCTTTTCTATTTAAATCATGTTTTATAACACATTGCTTATTTCTATCGCAGCTGGCGAAACTGTATTGCATCAATATTGTATTTGCTCAATTACATTTCTTTCTCTGTGTGCTCCTTGATGTGTTTTTATTGTTTTACTATAGGTGGCAGTGAAGGGAAACTTGGTTTACCCACTTTTACATCCTATTGCACTTTAAAGTTTCAATGTAAAGTAGAGCAATGCTATGCAGAAAGTGGGTCTTTTACAGTTGATCATATTTTATAGACATGATTAAAGACATTCCACCTCTGTGTTACAAGGTGTTTAATAATGTGCAGCCACACATTGTGAAGTACTGTGGAGCTTCATACCTCTGGAACAACATTTAAAATATTTTACTAAACATCCAGTTATCTTTAGTTGTTCTAATCTGCAAGGACTTGATAATAAATGACTAGCACTAATAAATGATAAAGTACTAGACAATGTACTGAACTGTTATTGTATGTTAAAGATAGAATGTTATTTGGGAGGACACATTCATCCTGTTTACATTTTAAGTACTGTAACTTTTAATATGTTCACCTATTCCAGCTTTTCATCTCATTAAATCGTAGTGTCAAGTACATTGTAATCAAGGAAAATATTTTTTTAAAACAATAATTTGACTTCATCCAATGAGAAATGCTTTTGGGTCATCACCTCTGTGCTTTAATCTAATAGTTTTAAAAACCTCTGGCCATGTAGACTAAACTTGAACATTTCCACCTACTTAAACTCAGTTACTGCCTTAAATTTTTTATTAGATTCAAATTGGCTGTAAAAGTCATTTATATTAAACTATGGTCATTATATTAAACTGTCTTAAAGGGATAGTTCACCCAAAAATGAAAATTCTTTCATCATTCACTCACCCTAAACACTTGCTGGTCCCTGCTGACTTATGGAAAAATACTTTGAAAGTCAACAGGGAACAAAAACTATTTGGTTAGCAACATTATTCAAAATACCTTCTCCTGTGTTCAGCTGAAGAAAGAAACTGATACAGATTTACAGAACAACTTGAGGGTGAGTAAATGACAAAAAACAAAAAAATATTTTCTCATTTTGGTTGCCTTAAAAAAATATTCAAGCTGTGGCCTTAAAAAATAAATAAATAAATAATAATAATCTGTTGAGTTAAAATGGAAAAACATATGATGGCATGACTTTATATATATAAACAGTGTCCAAAGAATCTACATTAGTTTAGTTTGTCGGTGTATAATAACTTACTTTTAAAATGCCACATCCACATTATAATGATTAAGGTTTATATATAACATAAGTGGTGCAAAATAACCATAGTGGTGCAAAATGTGTTAAGTTTTATGAAAAGTACCACTCTAAGAAAGGAACGTTAAACTTTTTAAACTCCTGTTGCAGGACAGTCAGAAATAATTAACAATGGCAGGAGGTCCTTAGGGGGACACAGGGGCTGTACAATTTTAAAGACTGTTTACAAAAGCCATTTTTTAGGGCTGTCAAAGTTAACAAATACTTAACACGACACTGCTGTTAGGGAGACGAAGGCACAACGAAGATTATAACAAATCATTTTAATGATAAGCCACACAAAGACACAGGGTAACACCAACAATACTGTATGAAAAAGAACTGAACAGACTAAAACTAAAGTAGGGTAGCTAACGAGGGACAGACAGGTGAGGAGGATCAACTAATAAGGACACAGGTGAAATGACTAACATAAACATAATGTTTAACCTAATATTTAATTACATTTCTATTAATTAATTACATTTCTATTTTATTATCTAAATAATCTATTAAACTGAAAATGTTTCCATTGTAATACATTTAACAGTAAGCTACTTCAATAATGTGAAGAATAGTTCAACTTAGGAAGGGGTCATTGACGTCAGCAAGTTTGAAAACTTCTGCACTGGTCGTTCTCATCACACACACACACACACACACACACACACACACACACACACACACACACACACACACACACACACACACACACACACACACACACACACACACACACACACACACACACACACACACACACACACACACACACACACACACACACACACACACACACACACACACACATACATAGTTTCCTTTCTGTTCCTTGACATAAAATGTCGTTGCATAATAAACATGTTCGAATCATATAGTCTGTTTGGTCCGGTCCCAAACTCTTCCTAGTTTTATTGGTTCAGTGTAAACAATAAGGTTCCAGCTGTTTCACCAGACATGTTAGTACACTGTTGATTGACATTTCTTTAATGCAATCAAAAGAGAGGCAGAGTTATTGTCGTCTCTGATTGGTGGACGCGCCTTCAAGGGGCGGGGATTGGAAGTTGAACGCGAATCCAGCTGTGAATTGGTTCGCTTGAGCGGATTCGTGCTATAGACCGTTTTGCCGACTGGGAGAATCATTGGAGACTTGTGTATTTTCGCAATAATAGACAAGACTTCAGCATAGAGAGCTCTCTTGCGCATCCTTTCAGCACGAGCTTAAGCTTTTCCTTTTCATATGCAGACAAATCACTGCTTGCACCTTTAGAAAAGATTCTGAAGGATTTTACTAATTGTCTAAGGATCTAAAATTGTCACTGTTGTGAATACTTTTGAGCAGTAGATCTTGCGGTGATCTAATAGAAAAGAAAAAAAAACAACCATTAAATTGTAATCTTTGATCATTACATACTTTTAAGTGCGCGCACACGGAGAAAACGAGCGAAGCGCACAATTGAGGTTTGGGAAGCAGTTTTGCTGGACCTGGTTTGTTTTGATCTGGTTGTCGGTCATCGAAATACAATGTTGAAATCTTAAGGCATGATGTCCAAGTCACTGAGATACCCATAAACCTGCTTGCGCTGTAACCGCCACCTGGAAACTCAGCCTGCGAGCTCCCACTGATCTTGTTCAATACCATCATTTGGACTGCTTTTGCAACCGAAATGATCATGCGATGAGTAAGCTCGATTTGGGCATATTGTCAGACGCAATTAAAGGTAAGAAATAAGCATTTATAATATTTAACTGAATTACTGTTAAACATAACCACGCTTATTTGCCTGATGTATATGTTGTGTAATCATAAATCAAAATGTAGTACCAAGTTTAAAAGTAAGTCAGAATTGGCATTTATTTACAATGTAGAATTATTATTATTATTATATTTTTTTTTAATCAAGGATTTATTTATTTAATTTTCGGACATCAAAGTACCATATCGAATTGTTTGTGTGGCTTGTTGTTTTTTTTCTTAGTACAGTTCCATCAGTTCATTACTGAATACCAGTCTGTGAAATTTTAATAGTCTCAAAAGTCCTGCCTTTTATATATAGGCTCTTCTTTGTTTAAAATGCACCGACGTTAATAAATAATAAACTCAAAATACATTTATTCTTAGTTCATTTAATTAAGTAGCCTATCATTTTATTTACAAACGTGTAAATAGACATGTACGCTCTTCTATCATGGCTTTACATTTTTTATGTTTTTTTTTTTTTAAATACATTTCATAATTGCGTAAAATCAGATTTCTTTTTCTATTGTACAGCTGGTAATGCATGCGTTTTCTCTCCTCAAGGGGGTGAATGATGGCTGAAGATGGAGGAAATATCTCCGAGGACCATCAGTTGAGGGAAGCAGAGGGTAGCTCCTCTCTTCCAAGGACTTTTATACGACTTAACGACCTGTCCGGTGGCGGGGAGCGCAGTGAGCTTGAGTCTGATGGAGGCGAAAGGCGGGAGAGCGCAGTCGGAGCAGCGGCGGAGGAGGCGTCAGCTTGCGGCGGGGAACCCTTGCCCTATCCGTCTTTGGCACCGGTTGTGTTTTTCTATCTGAAGCAGACCACGCGCCCAAGGAGTTGGTGTCTGAAAATGGTTTGCAATCCATATCCTTTCAAACTCAAATGCAAGTCCTTTGCCTCACCTGGATGGCATTCACCTGTTCAGGTAGGACGCGCTACGGCGAACGCCGCTGGGCGCTGTCTTAGGTTTGAAAACAATGTATTCGACACAATATAAATAAATAATTCTGACTTTAATTTGTCCTCTTTGGAAATGGGATAAATAGCGAAAACAACTCCCAAACACACACAAAATATAATATTTTGAAGTCCCCATTGTGCTGATAGCTCTATGGCTACAAATTAAAGGGCTTAAATTCCGCTAGTGCTGTTGAAGACAACAGGATAGATCCTGCAGAATATCAGAATTTATGAGTCTTGGCCAGCATTAATGTTACCTCAGCAGGCTCATAACTCTCTTGACACAGTTTTGTGTGTTTGTATGACAAACAAGCTGAGGAAAGTCATTATATTCCATTAACTGGTGAACAAGGCATCGCTCTGAGGCACTTTATGACATTACCTCATTTATTAGCACTGATGAGTTAAGTTATTTGCTTGGTGTCTTGAATTTCTAGAGCTAAGAACTGTGCACACAAAGTGCCTTTGGCTTTTTATCATCACATTTTGCTGCTTAACATCTTTCTATGAGGCAAGGTTATCGTAAAAAAAATATGTCTATGCACTCGTTAACAGTCTATCAGATGGCAGTGCTGTTCTCATGAGAAAATGTGCATGAGTGTTTTACAAGGTGGCATTTTTGTGTGACTTTTATGATGTTATTCATATGAAAATATTACATTTTTAGAAAAAGACTAAGCATGAAGGTCCACCTCTAAATCTAACCATCAATGGGGTGTACGCAGATTGTACAAATTAGCCACCAATTTGGCAAAACATAAAAAAGTAAGAATTACCATGAAATTTAGTTGGTAGTGTCTAAAATTCAGCCCAAATTGCATTGGGCCTATATCTTCATGGCAATAAGTCCATTGCTTTTTACTTTCTACAAGATCAGATGAAGGGTTCAAATGACTCCCTCTGAAAGACGAAATCAATAGCCACATTGAATTCCTAACTTTGCGATTAGTTAATTATTTAAGTGAAAACCAATCAATCCTCGCTTAGCTTTCAGTAGGAGTGCCTGACAAGTGGTTTAGATTAGTCACATCTATCTAGTCCTAATGACTATAATTTTTAGGGTGTTGTTAAAGCTCTCAAGATGATTTCATTTTGTACATTAAGAGGACTCCTTGTTTAGCTGCCAGTTGTTTCGCAGAAAGAGGAAAAAACGGACCTGATTGTGAGCGTGTGAGGAAGGGATGTGGTTTGCATGTGTGAGTCAGAGGTGTGCACTTGCAGTATGACTGATTCTGGGTGTAGGTGATCTGTTTGGTTTTCGATGGACTCGCAGCAGCCTCGCCGAAGGAAAGAATGCTCTTTTGGATCGAACGAGCTGGCTGGACGCGATTGTGATGTCTGGGTTCAAATGCTTTGTTTTTCTTCAGTAGGAAATATGATGAGACTTGTGGGCTTTGAAAGGCCGCCCAATCAAACACACTCATCTTTCCCCCATTCTTGTTTCTCAACCTCCTCACGCTCTTCCCCCATTAGACGAGCCCACATCCCTAAAAAATAAGCTTTGCTTATGAAACACAGTGTCACTGGTTGTGAGTGGGCCTCGTGGTTCTCTGGGCCCGATGGTCTGGTATTCCTCAGAGAGGATAAAGTCCGCTTTTGCCATCCCATTTCCATATTCTTAAATGCCACTGTTTCTGCCGTGTTCCTGTCGGTCCGGTGTGCTTATGTGCTTAGGAAAGGACTGAGCCAAAAGGGATCCTATTAACTGTGGTCAAGAAAAAGATGTGGAATTCCCTCTCCTTGAATCATCATGCTGCACAGCTGCACACACAATCTGTTCACCGTCCAGTCGAGATCAATGAATAGAAATAGCTATGAAAAGGTGGTTATGTAAAGTAACTGTAATACAGTCAAACGTGATACTGAGTCCACAGTACAGGGACAAATCATAGCGTACAGTGGCATTTGCATAAACGAGAGTGTCCTCTGTGCATCGTCTTGCAGATTTATGTGTCGAGACAGTTCATCTCTTACGGTGCCATCTCATGTAATGATTCCTTGTGCAGCAATTTCTGTGTTTAGATCATTGTTGTGGTGTGGAGTGGGGTTTGAATCTCTGGGACTCATTATTAGCGGGGAGCTTTTATTTATATGTATAGTCTTCATAGATGACCTTTAATACAGCTCTGTAGGCATTAGATAAAGGTCACTGTTTTTTAATAGTTTGTAAAGTATCTCAGATCGATCCTCTGTTCATCCCATTGGAAGCATGTAAAAGTGTTTGTCCTATTTGAGATGCTTTGGACAAGCTCATTTTCGTACTTTTTCCACTCTTGGGATGTAAAACTAGAATTTTGAATTTGTCTGTGTTGCAACGGCTGACAATCTCATTTGCAATTTGGCATGCGCATCAGTTGAACCCTCAGTCAGTTCATTAAAAAAGTCTCTTTGTATTATTGATTCACAAGTAATGTAAGCGTTTAAGTCCTTGTGCGTCTGGTTGCCATTAGGAAACGATTCTGCAGTCTTTGTGATTCATCATTCTGTGTTTGTATCCTGTCAGTCATTAGATCTTTTCTCCCTTGAGTGTTACTATAGTTTATTGAACCTTTGACTTGTCCTCCGTCATGGGGTTTTCTCTGGAACCTCCAGCATATCATCTGTAGCTTCTGCATTTTGGGAGTGTTTGTGTATGTGTGCACTTAAGAAAGCTTGTGTAAAAGTGAGAGAGAGAGTTTGGGTGACAGAAGTAAACTTCCATTTGAAAGTCCTCTTTCGAATGTTGGACTGCACAGATAATTGCTTTGAAATTGAAACAGTGATATGGCGTAGTTCAATTATTAAACTGATTTAATTATATAAATTATTAATTATATAATTTATTTACATAAATAATATTATATAGTCTGCTTTATTGCATGCTTAACAGTTTGTGTGTGCATTAAAACACATTACTGCATTGTTTTTTTTTTTACTTTTGTTTTCTAAATATCTTTGACATTGTAATTTAATATACAAATTCAATACAAACTAATAGAAATTGCTCCGTAATAATAAGTAATAGGGCTGTCAAATGATTAATTGTTATTGTTTGAAACCATAATATAGCATATTGTGTACTGTGTATATTTATGTATATATATATATATATATATATATATATATATATATATATATATATAAATATATGTACATGTATGTGTGTCTTTATATATACATAGTAAATATACACAGTATACACACATATTATGGATGTGAGTAATCACAATTAATCATTTGACAAATCATATGTATATAAACGTGCGTGTGTGTGTATATATATATATATATGTATGTATGTATGTATATGTATGTATGTATATGTGTGTTTTCCTTAAATATATACAAATATACAATATATTGTATATATAATAAATATACACAGTACACTCATATATTATGTAAACAAACTTTTATTTTGGATGCAATTAATCATGATTAATCGTTTGACAGGACTTTTATTTTGGTTTCAATTGATATTGATAAATCTTTTGACAGTTGTAAAAAGTAGACTGAGACACTTTCACAAGTATAGTGAGTATAAAGAGACCTGGATCTCTTTTTTTTTTTTCTTCATTGTTTGTTTTCCTCCATCTTTGATTTAAAGCAAAAGAAATGGTTTATTATATCACGTCATTATACTTAATGTTTTTTATTTTTATTTTTTTGTTTTAGAAGTTTTTAACCATATTGTGCAGCTCAACTAAACAGCAGCTTAAGTTCAGCGGGTGTGGGAAAAAAAAAAAACTACAAAATAAGAGCAGTTGCTTTTGGTCAAAAATAGTTGTTCTTTAAGGATGTTTACACTTGTACTTTTTTAAAAAAATTAACTCTTATAGTAGACCCAAATGTGATCTGAATAGAAAAAAAACAGTTCTCTTTGTATTTACATTGTATCTAAACTACCTTCTGCCTTACATTCTAGTTTATTTTGTCTGTGTGTGTGTGTGTGTTTTGATTTTGCAAAGAGTTTGCAGTCAGTTGCAAACAGTTCCACTGTGATGTGAAATTCAGTGGTGTTTTTTTTTTTTTTTTTTTTTTTTTTCATTTCTCTATGTGTTACCATAAAAAGTATTTATTTTCCCTTCAGTTAAACTGTTGAAAATAGAAAACAATTTTGAAAAAGCAAATTCCTGTGAAATGTTTACAAGAGACAGAGTGATGTGCCATAACGATGCTATCTCTATAGTAAGATGCTCAGATTGCTGATGCAATTTTAGGAAGCAAAACTTTGGAAGCAAGTCTTTGGTTAACCTTTAGTTTGTTAATTTAAAAACACAGATGCATTTCTGTTTTTTTCAGTAACAACTGGTATTTAGATTTGTAGTATAATTCTAGCTGAGCTAAACTCTCTTGGTTTACGTAAAATATACTTATTTAATAGCATCTAGCATTTATTTTGCTAGATCCTGTAAATAACATATCAGGGCACTAAATAATGTATGCACCGTGAATTGATGAAAAAAATTTCATGAGAAAATTGTAAATTAATTACTTTATTAAAGCGTAAGAAAAACCAACAGGACCTCCCTCGCTATGTGTCCTCCAGGCATCTAAGATAACAGATTTCCCAAGATCCCACTCCACATCCTCATAATGGACTTAAACATCACAGAACTTTCTCTGCACATGGCCAAAACACTATCAGCCATCTCCAACATGCTCCACTATCTGTGATGACACCGCAAACACACCCAACAGTACTGTAGCTATTTCAGTCTCAAGACCATCTCCAGACCCTAAAAAACAAGGTCAGTAGATAAGCGTGTGATAATGCATATGCTAGATTTTGGACTTCTCAAGGGACTGAGACAAAACCAGTGGTTTCTTCAGTAAAGACCACAGTAAAACACATACTTGTGTTTTCCTGTGGATTTAATCTGATAACTGAAAAATCAAACCCAGTAAACTCCAGTGCTGCACCATCAGAGCTCATCTAACAGCTTTCAGCCTGAGCAGACGGTAGACATCATCTCAGGACATGGAGGAGATTTCAGTTTTGTAGCTGTCGGTCAGATCACTAGCACTAGATGGATTCTAATCTGTTCTTATATATGACTATAAATGGAATATCAAATAGCAGTTATTAGGTCTGTCAATGCAACATGTCAATTTAGTGTTCTTAATTCTAAAATAATGTTACAGTTAATAACAAGGGGTGTAAATCAGATTTTTCATCACAATACATTCTGACTTAGCAGTGATACAATATTTGCCGATACCTTAAAACATATCGCGATACGATTACAATTTGATAAGATTCAAGGGCCTGCAATTAATATATTGATATTACCAGTTACATTTTTATTAACTCACAAATGTAACCAAAATGTAACATTTAATTGAACTTAAAATCGATATATCATATTAGTAATCTTACTGATGCATTCATCTATTTTGAATATACAAAAATATTCATTGTTTGTGTTTTGGTTTCATAAGCAAAATAATCAAATTCATTATAATTAATAGGATTAAAATGTGATTTGACAGCTAAAATTATACAATATTGTGTTTATTGAATCTGAACTTTTAAATAATTTTACTTTAATTAAACTTTCTTTCTTTCTTTCTTTCTTTCTTTCTTTCTTTCTTTCTTTCTTTCTTTCTTTCTTTCTTTCTTTCTTTCTTTCTTTCTTTCTTTCTTTCTTTCTTTCTTTCTTTCTTTCTTTCTTTCTTTCGAACAAACATGAAGTGAGCTCTTATTTAATCAGCAGAAAATGGGGGAAAAAACTATCCAGACCAGCTTATATGAGATATTAATATTGCTATTTCAAATCAAACCTTTGAAATGTGAGATTTTGTTGATCTGGAAAATCAATGATGTCATCAGCGCTATGGTAATATTCCTCTCCGCGGCGTCACACGCGACACTATTCTCTACCACTGAGCACAGCCAGAACTCCCAGACCTGGAAACACGAGGTGAAAAACATGCCACGTGCATCCTTTTCACCTGCTGTAGCTGCTCATTAGTTACCCAAGAACTCCTGTGTATTGTCACAAATCTACATTGCTTGTGAGCCATGTACAATATGTGATTTACATCAGCTATGTATGTTTTAGGATGTGGACGAGAGTGTGCAAAAATGCTGTTCATTAGGAAATGATCCCATCCTGAGAGTAACTCTCTCACTTTTTTTTTTTCCAAATGGTTTGTGTTACTGGCACGTCCTGCTACTGTCTGTTATGTGATTTTATAATATTGCCAATGTGCTTGGCTTGGCAGCATTCTGTTCCTTATGCATTGTTACTCCTGCTATAATTGGTGGTTTTGTTGCCAAATGCTCATACTGTTGATTTATGAAGACAGATTTTGACTCTGGAGGCAATCATTGCACTAACTATTGTCAATTAATCACAATTTAGGCCACGATTCCTTCATTTGACAACCAGAAATTGAGCATAAACATAAAAAGCTGCTTAAATCGGAGGGATGAAGCCAATTTTGCCATGCAGAAAATGGTCATTACTTTGTGTTCAATATTTCATAATTCCATTTTTTCCCTTTTTTAACCCCCCCCCATAACACATTTCAGGCTGAATCCCATATATGCCAAGTCTGTGAATTAATGTACAGTGGCTCATTACAGGGTCCTGTCAAAGCCAGACATCTATAAGCCCTCTATTTGAACAAGAAGGGAAGTTATAATTACAGCCAGACTAGTCTGTCCTTTAAATTAGTCCTCTGTTACATGTCTTACTATCAGCTGAGAGCCAGTGGTGCTGTGTGCTGTGCTGTGTCTAATGGCCTTAATACAGAACACTTTTGTTTGCCCATACAATAGGTGCTGTTTGTTGGTTGGAATATAAATTTAAACATTAGCTTTCCAAATAGATAGTCAGATGCTTGATCTCATCAACTTCCTTGTATGTGAAGTAGTAAGATTTTTTTATAATAAAAATATTGTTTTTTTTTTATATTTTACTGTATGTGGTACTGTATGATTAGTTTTTTTTTTGTTTTGTATATCAGAGAAGTGTGTGTATTTGGATTTGTTTGCATTGCTGTGCTAACATTTGTATTTTTATGTACATTTATGCAAGCTAAATTAGTGGTCGACTGATATTGAACGTTCGGTGTGCTCAGATGGTGGCATTCTGAAAAAAAATCAAAATATTGAGAAAATGGTCTTTAAAGTTGTCCAAATTTAGTCCATAGGAATACATATTACATAAGTTTTGATATATTTACGGCAGAAAATTTACAAAATATCTTAATATCTTAATCTTAACTAATATCCTAATGATTTTTGGCATGAAAGAAAAATCGATTATTGACTATTGCTACAAATATACCCGTGTGACTTAAGACTGGTTTTGTGGTCCAGGGTCACATATTTGCATTGGCGGTAAATCGGTCCACCACTAAGCTAAATTGTGATTGTTCATCCAATACATGTGTGTTTTTTTTTTTTTTTTTTTATATAGAAATCATCTACATGTTAATCTGCTGGTCTTAATAATGAATTAGTTGGAATTTCTATAAAAACACAACTTTTGTCGTCATAAAATTGGCTGTAAATTATGTATGTTTAAAGTATGTTTAAAAAATACAAGCTTGTTTATCCTGGTGGGTTTCTAAGTGGAAATCCTAAATCAGTATATCCGACTGCTTCATTTGGAATATTTACTCATAATTGTCCGTTTATCTGATCTGATTTCACACTAGAAAAAAAGAAAGGAGAAGGAATGAATCAAGCTGAATTTGTTGTTTGACAAACACTCATTATTATCAAAATGTCAGATTCTTAGAAAGCTTTCTGTCTTTTGTGTTCTTCTTTGAATGTGTGTATATATTTCTCTTCTATATTACCTTTTGTCACTGTTCTTGCTTGGCCGCCCCCTGCCAGTCTTCAACCTCTCAACACTCTCTCTACCTCTCTCTTTCTCCCTGGGCTGTTCCGTGAGATGTCTGTAAGTTTATATAGGAATCAGTCCAGGATTTTCCTACCAGCTTTTTCTCATTAGAGAATTGGAGGAGACTGGAGAAGTTGAGGGGAATGGCATGAGGCAGGAGAGGTGGGGGAGGGAGAAAGAGAGAAAGAGAGAGAGAGAGGCGGAAACTGTGGAAAGTAGGGGTGAGATGTATGTTGGCCCACCTAACCGAATTCCCATACGGCCTCTGAAGCTCATTACCTCTACCACTTGTGTTTACTTTTTTAGTCTTATTACCAGTAAGATCTAGCCTTTCCATTTCACTCTCACACATCCCCCTTCCTCTGCACGCTAAAACTTAGCACATTATATTTATTTCTGCTGCTTCATTTGTCATGAAAAAACACAGAAATGGTGATCTTTATTGCTTTGAGGTTCAGCAGTTTTACACCTACAATATTCAACATGGGCTTAAATATTCTTGATCCAGAGGGCGGACTTGTTCCTTCAGCTCAGTGTTTTTCACTAGAGAGACATGTTTGGTGTGGGTTAGTCTTTACATGTGTGTTTGGTAGAGGTGGGTGGTATGTCCAAAATCTGGTATTATGGTATGAGCAATTTTATATAGAATTATTTTTTATTCTGAAAAAAAAAAGGCTAAATAATAAAATAAAAATAATCAAATGTTTATTCAATAAGTAACATGTAGTAATGGTCTTTTTTATGTGATATTTTAAATAAGTGAATTAAAGGCATGGATGACCCAAAAATGAAAATTCTGTCATTAATTAGGAACACCCTCATGTTCCAAACCCGTAAGACCTTCGTTCGTCTTCAGAACACAAATTAAGATATTTCTGATGAAATCCGAGAGCTTTCTGACCCTCCATAGACAGGAACGCAATTAAGTCAAGGCCCTGAAAGGTGGTAAGGACATCGATAAAACAATCCACGTGACATCCGTGGTTCTACCTTTTCAGTTTTAAGAAGCTACAAAAATACTATTTATACAGAAAGAAAACAAAAATAACAACTTCATTCAACAATTTCTTCTCTACCGTGTCAGTCTGCACACATTCACGAGAGTACCACAACACATTTAAATTACTACCCTTTTAAATTAAAAATGCTTCAGTGATTCCTGTGGCAATATTAGGTGAATATCTCATGCTTAGAAACACCTCTCAACCAATCAGATTTGAGAACCAGAGAGAACTGTTGTGTGAGAGTGTGTGTGTATGCTTATAAAATGTATTTGAAAAGTATAGAATTTTAATATTGGCCATAACATGAAATTAAGAAAAGATATGAAGATAAAATAATAATAAAATTATTATTATTATCAAGCAAATAATTCTGACTTTTGTTTCTGATTGGATGTTTCATTTAAAGTTGATAAAATGGCAGATATCACCCCATGTTTATGTGTGTGAAAGTATTTGTGCTATGTGTCTTGTCAGGAGGTGAGGCATGATTCCTTTTGTTGTTCCTTGCTGGGATGTCCGACTGGCAGTGAGAATCCCCTTTTTTGGACATGCTTGGCTGTAGGGGTGTGTCGCAGGTGGCAGTGACAGACCCCAGGACTGACCCGCACCTTTATCAGCAGCGTCCTCCCCTCATCGCCACACTTTAGAGGCCCTTCAACCCTCCCGCTGTCATCACAATTCCAGACACGATGCTCAACCCAGTGTCTGGGCAAAGAAAAAAGAGATTTCTTACTGGAGATAAAACCTCTTGGGTTATAAATACCTCTTTAAAGCAGAAAGTGTCGTTATATAAGGCTGGCACGGTATGTAGTTACGGCCGTGTTTTGGATTTCTTTCTTGAGAGAGATTAAAAACATCTGCTTATATGTTTTAATGCACATTTGATCTGAAAGAAAAGAACTAAAGAAAGCAAATCCCGCTTTGCTACCATCCAGTCCAGTGAAACTGATGTGACTTGGTTAAAAGGAATCCCGTTGTGCTCTAATAATTATTGTCCAAGAAATCCCCTGCAGCACGTCTAATTAAAAATGGCTTCCAAGCGGCACACCTCAATATTCTTTCCCCGTAATGCTGCCAACACCTGAAAAGTGAGTGAAGGGGGTGGAAGCCTGGGGAAACCTTCCCAGAATTCCAGCGTTGTACAGTAATTACAGTGTGAAGCTTCATTGGCTTTTATTGGGATCCATCTTGCCCTTGCCATCGCTAACAATAAGACAACTTATCTGGGGGAAGTCTTGGTGTCTCACAGCCCTGCTGCTGCCGCTTCCTGTAGTTGATGAAAAGCCACAGTGACATTTACAGCTTCCAAACCATTACAGCCTAATAGCCATGGGTGACAGTGTCCACACCGGCAACAAATAAGCTGAACGAATACGGGAGCTGCTATGTTACATTTGAATGTCATGCTATCACCTGAACAGGCCCGTGCAGTAATGCAAGCGGCAGTGGGAGAGCTATAAAAAGGGAAACTTTAACCTTTTACTGCTGCGAACTGGGGGATGTTAGTCCTGGAGATTTGGCGATTATGACAAGACAAAACAGCCACAAACAGAGGTGGCCTGTTGTCTCCGTGCAGCTGTCAAAAAGAACCAGGCTGCATAAGGTTGCTGTTTATCTTTTTTTGTTGTTTGTTTGGTGTTTGTATTTGTTTTGAATATTCATGTTATAGTTAATTTTTAATTTTTTGGTTTTGATTTGTTTTATTATGATGTTATGTTGGCATTTTGGCTTAGTGCGTAGTAAGTGTAAAGTGTACAAGTCCGTCTGTAATCTGGCCTAGATTAAGCATCGCAGTCAGGCTTCCCCCACGAAACGTTTTGACTTTTTATACGGTTTCATTTTTCTGCGCCCCTTTCCTCCCTTCGAGCCCCCCCGTGTTTTATTGGATATTCATTGTGGGGTTGTAATTTTGTTAGTTGGAGTTGTTTTGGACCTTGGGGAGCATGTTTTAATGTTCAGTTCTTTACATTAGGCAGGAGATACAGCGGATATATATCGCCTGTGTGTGTTTTTCCTGATAGAGCTGTCTTGTGTGTACGTGTTGCTGTCACACTGAGTCAGGGTAGTGGGGGAGACACAGCCCTCGTGGTTTTCGTGTCTCTTGTTAACATTTTTTGTTCAGGATTTCCTACAAGATGTGGCTGGCTACAAAAACAGTTCCAGACCCCCTCCACATATCCCACTTGCTCCCTCCCTCTCTCAGAAGACAAAAAAAAAAAAAAATAGAAAAAAGAAAAAGAGAAATCTGCTTTTAATTTAAATGCAAGCAGCAATACGCTAGAGTCCTCCGGGTCCTAAAGTTCTCCTTTTATTTTTAAAGCAGATAGCGAATACAGAACCTGAATGTAGGGGGGAAAAAAACAAAGCAAAGCAAATTCTCCATATTTAAAATATGGAGACATCAATGTATCTGGAGCTGTTTTTGTAAATGTCTCTTGTTTTAAACTTTATTTTCAGATGCATTTTTTATTAACTTTTTTATAATGAATTATCAACAGAACATACTATTTTATGATTTATGATTATATTTCTATGAAGATATGGCAGAATTAGAAAGTATCTAGTGTTGATTAACCTTTAATAAAAATTGTATGGTAATGCTGAAATAAGTGTATATTATATTATATTATATTATATTATATTATATTATATTATATTATATTATATTTTATATTATCTTATATTATTATATTATATTATATTATATTATATTATATTATATTATATTATATTATATTATATGCACAGTGGCATTTCAGAGTAGTTCATTGTTTATATACTGTAGTTATTACATTACCAGGGTTATGTTTGTATTATTTGTATACTTGTATAATTGTAGTTTTTTTTTTTATTTATATTTGTTTTAATGATTTATTAGTTGTTGTTTTTTTAAAGATATTTCCTTTTAGATTTCATTTATCTGTATTTATTTTTGTGTACACCATTTAGTACAACTTATTTCAGGCAACATTTTTAATTTTAGTTTCATTTTTAAGTTTTCATTTAATATTTTATTTTATTTAAGCTTTCAGTTCTCAAAAATGATTTTTAATAGTTTTACTTAACGCCATTGCACTACTACATTAATTTTGGTGAATATACTCAATGAGAACTGACTATTCATAACAATAATATCTGACTGGTCTTTGATGCATTGAATAATTTGGTAATAGCCTTCCTGGTGCACCAGCTACCAGACGATCCATGAATAAGGTGTGAAGATATGGTCATATTTACTGTTGTTTGGTGAATTTTTGCAGGCGAACTCCAGTCATTTCAAAATGAAATCCATGCATTTGGGAATTTCACATGAGGGTGAAAGATTTCCCCATGCAGATTTAGTAACAGGTTCAAGTTGGTCCCATGGATTTGTGGCTTTGACCAACAGAAAGCTGATTGGTTTGAAGGTTAAGAAGTATAAGAGGCTATCGAGGACTGACTGAGGAGTTTGTGAATGTCCAGAGGACGTGAGCATGAATAATGAAGAGGACAGCGTGGAACAGGGCAATGCTACAGTGACAAGTGGGCAGTGTGTTGAAACACAGGCTAAGGTTGTGTGTTAGATGAGTTCCTCTTGATTTGTGTCAGTCGTGTTGTTGAGGGGGTCGGGTGAGGTATAGAAGAGCCTTTAGAGGGTATCGTATTTTACAACTGCCATCGAACTCGACCTCTCCTAATGATATTAACTTGATATGTGTCCTCTTACATCCTTGTCCTTGTGAATCATCCATAACATCAAGGCCTTCAGAGGTTACAGCTACTGAGATGTACAGTGGCATCTTCAATATTTTGAACGCTAAATCATGCATGTATGGGGAGCGTTCTATGATACTTTAAAACAAGCAAACAGCCTGCCAGAGGAGATGAAAAAGGCCACAGTCTTGGAGTGTTGTACACACACTGTCTCATGGGAAGCAAATGAGTGCCTTGGCCTCAGACTCGCTCACACCACATCATTTATCTTTTCCTGTGGAGTGTAATCATCAGAGAGCTGCGCAGTTGCTCGGGCGGTCTGTGTCCAGGGAACACCCCGGGGGGCTCCCGTTTCGGAGCTGTCCTCTTTGGTGGATATGCTGACCTGGAAGAGAGCCGAGGCATTGTGGCGGTCTGAACGATGTTACCAAAGTTTGGCAGTTGACTCCCCATATTGGGCTGCAACTAATTTGATAATCAGATAATTTGTCTGTACATGCCATATTTACACTGGGATGCTAGAAAAAGGCACGTCTCCATGTTTCCCCATTGACGGTCATTTAAAAGTAACTGCATAACAGTTTTTTTTCCAACAACAGAATAATGAAATTGCTTACTAGCATGCTAGTATCTAGACTAGGTAGCTGTTTGCAATGCCTGATGAAAAATTTATTGTGTTATCATGATGTTTTGTTCAAAAAGTGCCTATTTTTAGCTAGTTTGCACAATGCTAAGCTAATAGGTTAAGCTGTTGGCTTTCTAACCAAAGACTGATTGAAAAGGAAGTAAGGATGTTCCTTTTTTTGTAATATACATTTTTAAATTTATATTGATGCTAAATAACAATGTACTCTGAAATCACCCCTATACCTTTATATAGTGCACTATTTAGGGGGATGAACATATGTACTGATGTAAAAAAAACGTATCGGACATTATCAAGTGCACTCAATAACTAATTGACCCAACTAATCTATCATGGAATTAGTTATCAATTACTTTCATGATCAGTTATCAAACGTATGCCTCTCAGTACAAAAAAGTTCCAGCATGCCATGCACATAAGAGATAAAATCTGCAATTCAGATTGAGACCATGTGACACACTCCCTCTCCAGCCATATAAATCCCACAAAGACAAACGGATGGCTGAGCAGTTTTTCAAGTGTCTAGAGCTTAAGATGACTTGCTAAATAAATCATTTTCTCTTTAGTGTTTATTTCTTTTTTTTTGTTGCTATCATTGTGTTTAGTGGTTAGGAGGTGCCGTGGGCTTTCCATAATCATGATGGCTCATAGGAGGCCTGCTCTTAATAGTCGTGGGCAACATCGTTGTAAACAATAATCATATCACCTATCTCCACTATATTTTTTTTTTTTGTACATAATAGTTGACAAAGTGCACAGAGAACAAGTGAAGTGAAGAACGAGTACTTGTACAAAGCATGCTTGTGAATTATTTAGCTAACAGCCAGTTCCCTTTATTAGATCTGGACACACAATGAGCAGGGCAGTAGATTGTGCAGTTGGCAGACTCTTTAGACATTGCATTAGGCATATGGTGTTTATTTTATTTTATTTATTTATTTATTTATTTATTTTTTTGTGGGGTGAAGCATGGGGGGAGGGGTTTTAAACTTATATTTATTTAAAGTTTTGAGTGTTTTTAAGAATAATTTTTTTTGTGTTAAATATTTAATATTTCATTTTTTTATATTCATTTTATTCAAATGTTACTTTTTTAGAGGAGTGAAGGAAGTTTGGGGGAGGGGTTTTAAACTTATTCTTTATTGATTTTTTATTTAAATATTTAATTTCCTTAATGTTTTGTTTAATTTTATTTTTGATTTACTTTTTAAATGTTTTATTTTATTTAAGTTTTTACATTTTTCTTTTTAAAAGAGTGAAGGGAGTTTAGAGGAGGGGTTTAAAATGTATTCTTTTTTTATGTATTATGAATTTTTTTCTTTTTAGATTAAATCTGTTTTAATTTTTTTTTTTTTTTTTTTTTTTTTTTTTTTTTTTTTTTTTTAAGTGTTTTTATTTTTAATCATTTTTATTTATATCCTCACACTGACTGTGAGCTCATCTGACCTGATGGGAAGTCATTTATGTAATAAGTGCTCACAAAAGATCCCAGCTTTCAGAGGAGAATGTCCTCCTGAACGGCGGCCAATTACTATGCATCAGCTGCCTAGAATTCCCGCTCTTCCCTCTTTCTCTTTTCTTTCTCTTTCACTATCCGTATTTATGATTTAAGCCACTCTGACCAGTCAGGCTATGGACAGCAAAGGGCACCTAGAAGAAATATTGTAGTGTTGGCGTTTATGATTATCAAATGTCCTTTTTAGAAGAAAAAAATCTCTTTTAAAAGTCAGTTAGTGCCTTAAAATGAAAAATAGGAACACTCATAATATCAGTGCAGTAACATTTTAAACATGATTTTGTTTCCCTACAGCCTGATTAAAGCTATGCACCCAGACTCCACTGAAGTAGCTTTGCAGTAGAGAAGACTGATTGGAGCTTGCAATTTCCACAAGTGCTTTTTGGTTTTGTGCAATATGCTTGAGACGGTCAGACTGTAGGCGCTCTGTGGGCGTGCCGTCTGAGACCGTGACTGCACAACTACAATGGATAGATTTTGGATAAAAACAGCTCAGCTGGTAGGTCAGTGGCAGTGGTTATTATGTGTATATTTAACTAAACATCAATCTCATTTAGTTCTTGCTCAATTTCCTCAGTTCCACCCCCCTCTCTCTTGTTTTTACAGTTTTTAAAACCTTGTGTTATGCTCTTATGTTTCCCAGTCAGAGTTGTCATGGAGATCTATTTTCTATTTTTTTTAAAAACTGCTTCTTACCTCTGGTTTTATTTTCTCACTCGCTTCTCTTTCTTTGCCTTTTTTCTACCTTTCATGATTTCGCGCCTCTGTGTGTTGGTTGCCATGGTTTCCCTCACGGAGTGTAGTTGAGGTGTGTAAGCCCGCCCATGCCTTTAGTTTTCATTGTTCTGTCAATCAGCCTGACATCTCTATTGACAATCTCAGTTCGAGAAAACACCAGGAAAGAATCTTGGCTTGAGCAATTGGTGCAAATAACGGTCATGTATAGCTCTGGACTGTTTCACTCTCAAGACTTTTATAACATTTAAAGGCTACATTAGAGAGTATTCTGCTTTTTCTTTGTTTCAGATGTTTAGTAAGTTTACTTTTGGTAAGGTTTCCTTTTTTCCATCTCTATTTTTCATTTCTGTACAAGGTTATAGTCACATATGTCAATGAAAAAAATAGCAAAATCTTTTAAAATGAAAACTTTTATTTAGGAAAGGTGCATTAAATGATCAAAAGTGAAACCTTGCCTTACAAAATTTTTTTTTTTTATAAAAGTTATTTTATTTTAATCATTATTTATTTTAATTTTTTTATTCATCAAGGAATCCTGAAAAAAAAAGGAAATTAAATGAAAATATATTACAGTTTTGACAAAAGCAGCAAAACTGTTTTTAACATTGATGAGATGAAATGTTATTTGGCAGAATAAAATAATTTCTGAAGCATCATGTTACACTGAAGACTGGAGTAATTGGCTGCTGAAAATTCAGGAATAAACATGTAAAATATTAAATATCAAAAAAATTTCATTTGTAGTAATATTTCCCAATTTATTGTTTTTATTGTGTTTTTGATCAAATAAATGAGGCATTTTTGAACATAGGAGAAAAATATTTTTTTTAAATATTACCATAAACCTTGTTATATGTATGTCAGTAGGTTTATAGTTATTATATATTATATATATTATAAAAGCTGGGTTCAATGTTGAACCTTCAGCTGCAAAGCCATATATTGTTGATGCCATACAATCCATCTGGTATTTTTTGGCTGTTCTTGAATGGTCAGCAGGGTTAAAGTTGAAACTTTTCAAACTTTGAGTGCCCATAGATGACACTTCATTCATAATTCAGTGCAGTGTTGACGTGACTCATGTGAAAAGATCTTTAGCTACATTTGCAATCCAGTATCTCTCGAATGCTTGAAGTACATAATAAACTGAAAAAGAAAAGGTTGATTTCTTTTCAGGAGCTCTCCCATTTACTTTTCTCTTGTTCATTTTAAAACCTTGAGAAAGTCAAGGGCTGAAATTGATGAAGCATATCTTTTCTTTGAGATCTATGCAGAATGACTTTTCCCAATGAATGGCACACTTGTCTTAGACTTCCTTTGCTTTTGTGACACGTTAAGTCTGAGAGCACGGAGAGGTGCTAATGTGACCTATGAGACTGTGAGATGATGACAGGTGAAGACAATACCACACAGACACACCTCAAAGCACTATTATCCAGTCTGACAGGAAGTCAGGTGCATGTGTCTATGTGAAGTTAAGGTTTCCTTTTTCGTAAAGAGCTTATGTGCTTTAAATGGAGAGAGCCTAAATCAGTGTGTTTTTGCGAATCCATAGTGGAGAGGTTTCAGTTCTCATCAATGTGTGTACACACAGTTTAATGTGCCAGAAACCCAGTGCAATGGAAGATGAAAAGCTATGTGTGTGTTTGTACTTTTCCCTCTCCCATTTATTGAATGGGAGCAGTGACAATAAAGGTTGTGGCAGCAGATGCCTCAGCATAAATTTCACCATCTAAAGAAGAAATGATTAAAGCTTTCGGGAGGAGATACATGTTTAAGAGAGAAGGATGAATAAATGCACAGCAGTTTCCTATAGTAATTTGCATGGATAATAGACTCAAAATAGATTGAACCAGTTTAAAAACAACAAACACTTCTCATTGACAATTGGTAATATATGCAGGATCACGTCGCGGATGTGCTCTTTCCCGCTTTTTTTCATCAAAGAATTGATCTCTTCAAAAGCAGAATACGATCCTGTTTAAATAAGCACAGATGGATTTTTTTTAATGCAAATTTGTGTCATTATGCTGATGGTAAAATGGAAAAAAATGTTAAATGAACACAGTAAAAAATGTGTTCAATTAAACTAAAAGCACTGCAATCTTATCAGTAGCTGAAAAGATAATAAAAGTCACCAAATATTTAATAAACACATACTTCAGGCAAAGTATTTTGTGGAAATTTCAAATGCTTAAAAGTAATAACCTCATTATACTGTAACATTATTAAGACACTGTCTGAAATCTGCTGTTTGATGCCTGTTCCACCTTTAGAGTAAAAAATAAAAAGAGTATTTGTGAAAAAGTTTAAGAAATTAATACAACTTTGAAGGGTAAAGTCTCAAATATGAAAAGAAATGCCACTTTATGAAATATAAAGTCCCAATGAGAGATATTAAGTCACTGCTGCAGTTACACATTCACATTGATTCATTCATTTTATAAAACTGGCAATTTATCTCTCACGATTTAGTTTGCAATTGTGAGAATTGTTCATTTGACCAAACTGAGACTTAAAGTCGCAGTTGTGAGATTGTGAAAATTGCAAGTCAGTTACCTTTTTATTTTTATTTTTTTGACAGTCAGGGGTATCCATAGAAATCCATCTCAGCAGTTCTCAGCTTTTTCATTCTGAGGGGAGAAGCTGGTGTTTTTAGCCCTGGGCCAAAACTCTAGCACTGTTATCTAGCAGAGGAACGTCTGTGTATGTTAGTGTGTGCAAGTGACAGCAACACAAAGGGAGCACTGACAGTCTGTTTGACTTTTATTTTTAGAGTTTACACCACGTCTACATCTTGTGTCCCTTGAAAGCCCCTTGAAAGTTTTTTTAAACCCTCCCATCTCACTGAATGCACAGTATTTATCTTGCCACATGAGAGCTTTTCTACACCAGCAGTGCCCCTTCTTGTATAATTCAGCTGTATAAATAAAGAATTACTGTATACTCAGGGAAGCTGTGCATCTTAGTTAATGTCATTTATTATTGTGCTTTTCCCTGGTGCATTATTGTCTGGGGTCCTTTGGTCACCTGTAATTATTTTTTAAATAATGAAGAAATATGTTGGCTGTCTTAGGTGAGCCATTTCTGTCTGATATAATGGAGTATGTATGTAGAAGCACTTTGGTTCACTAAGTAGGCCGCTGGGAATGGGGGATCTTCACACTTTGCTTTCATGCGCCCTGACATACACTACCATCAGGGAAGATGTATGCACAAGTCGCTGAGCCCGGCTAACCTACGATTCTCAGCCACCCGCAGATGTTGGGAATTTCTAGATTCAGCAAAAGAGAAGCGACAACGCTATTCATCACAGGCTTATGAAAGTGGGACAGCGTCTCCTCCTCTCTTTATACTTCTTACTCGGTTCATCTCTGTACTTTCACTGCTTGATTGCTTGTGTAGGACGAGTCAAACCCCTGTGCAAGTTTGCTGAGGGCAGAGAAAGTGTGTTTCTTTAAGTGTCAGGTTTGTTTACTCTATTCACTGCCGCTAATGTTGCTTTCAAGAGGGAGGATGTCTAGAGGTGGACATTCTGTCAAGTTTTGAGAGTCTTCAGCTATTTAAAGTCAGCGAGAAATGCTGAATGCCGACACACTGTTTTTGAACTGTAATTTGACTTATCCTGTGGAAAAAGTTAGTGCGGATTTTATTAATTGGTATTTGATTGGATTGTGAAAGGTGGGAATTACATAGATATTGATACATAGCTATGGAGTTGTTTTTTTTTTTTATTGTCCAATAGCCTGCTCGGCCTAGATGATGTCATCAGAAAATGAAACTAGTTTTAGAGGAAGAGCAATTTATTACTATACATTTTTTGTTTTGTTTAAGTAATAGTTTACCCCCCAAAAATGAAAATATGTTGAAAATTCACTCATTCTCAGGCCATCCAAGATATAAATGAGTTTGTTTCTTCCTCTGAACAGATCTGGAGTAATATAGCATTATGTCACTTGCTCACCAGTGGATCCTCTGCAGCGAATGGGTGCCGTCAGAATGAGAGTCTAAACAGCTGATGGACATACGTTTTTCTCTCATGTCAAAATCCACCAACATATTTGTGTAGAACTATTTCACTTGTAAACGGTGCTTGATGTGTGCATATTTCTCTCCTGATTCAGATGAGATGACTTTTTCACTGGAGGAAGCAATATTATGGAAAGAGGACTCATATTTTAGCCAAACAGTTTGAAGATAAAAGTGTCTTGATGGATTTGTCTATAACAAACATGCATATTTTTTTTGCTTCAAGATATAAAGTGATGGACTTGAGTTATTACATTTTCGTTTTTGGGTGAATTGTTCTTTTACATTGTGTCCGTTTTGAGTTTATGCTGACTTTTAATGTAGGTAACAAGAACTGAAAGCATTAGACAGATACAGTACAGTATTTTATAATTTTATAGCAGTTTTAGTAGTTTTTTCAAATTTCCAAATTAAAAGCACTCATTTCATTTTATTTACATATATTTAATTACTTTAATTATTTAGAGCGTACTCAAACTCTGAAAAACAGTTAAATTATTAATATTAATTTGAGATTAAGGAGAAGCATCAGTGAGCATTTGGAATACATTTTTAATGTTGCTCCCGTAATCCGTGCTTTGGTGCGAAGACAAGGGAGTTAAATGTTAAAATCAGCCTTTACTTGGCTGTATGTCCAATAAGTACTTTCTGGCATATCTCATCTGGCATGAGAGAGCAGTGACTGGTAGCCTCAATACCGCCTCCAAACAATAAACAAAAGAATAAGTGAAATTTTGGACTCTGAGGGGAGTCGCAAATGTCTGGCGAGTCTGATCTTTCGCCTGCACCTCTCCGGAGACATTTACTTTCTCTTCTCTCACTGCACTTTCTCTTCCATTTATTCCTTCCCAGCAGGATTCAGTTTTTTCAGTCTTTTACACAGAGATCTACATGACTGCAGCTCCTACATTTCAAGTGACAAATAGAAGAGCTGAATTTATGCAGTGTTACGATTATCATTCGAATCCACATGTTGAGCTCACAGACTATGAAAAGCTCCTATTATGCTCCTCTAATGCCTATATATATTTTTTTTTGTTACTGATTCTTTTGTCTACAATTTGGAGTCATTTCAGGAAACAAAACTTTTTTTAAGTACTCTAGGCGCACTCAGATCAGTGTTTTCCTTTGTAGATTACGGGTCAGTATCACAGCAGGGTCAAAATGAACACATTTGCGGATCTGTTAGTTATTACAAATACACATTGTTCACTACTGTGGCCACGGACAGGATGATATTTGGACAATGCAGGCTTTTTGCATTTGTTTTGGATGAAAGACACATGTGATTAATGAGATTAGCCACAGATCATGTTTTGGAGTATTTTAGGACCCTTGTTTTTCCTCCCAGCTCCCTACCACAGCTGCCAAAATGTTCTGAGATCAGGTTTTGATATGAGGAAATACCTTCTGCTAGAATGGCGACCAGAACATTCCCCTGATAAAAGCACTGATCTGAAAAAAAAAAAGAGCTGCAATCTGATTGGATGCTGAGCCGAAATTTAAATAAGTTACACTGAACTAACTTTTGGCCTTGGTGCAAGAACAACAGCTCATTTTGGTGTTTCCTTGGCCGGAGGTCAAAAGCAAAGTAACAGGATCTAATTGCTCCGATTCGATGACCTACCTCTCTACGCTCGAAGAGAAATGGCATCGCTCTTGGTGTTGACTGCTCTTGCAAAACTACAACATGTGCAAAAAGCAGAAAAAAAACCTCCTTGAGAACACTGGCAATACCACCGTTTAGCTTTTAATCAAAGCTCATGTGAAGCGTGAGTTGCTTTGAAAATGTGAAAAATGATAGAGTATGTCTCTGCTGTTGTGTTTTTATTGCCGGGTACCTAATCTGTGTAATAAAATTCACACAAAGCTTGAAATTGCCCTGCTTCCATGCAGTTAGGAAATGGATATTCATCTGTGCGCCGTATATGATGAAGTTGCCAATAAACCCATCATTTAGCATTTATGTGCACTGCAGGAAATTTGTATTGAGCATCAAACTTGTGTAATCTCTATGAATCAATGCTCTCTTCCTACTAATGGACAATAAAATCCACTACTTAACTGTTTTATCTAGCTGTTGACCCAGATGGTGTGCAAAGAGGAGTTCTTTTCTTCAAGGCTAGAGGTTGAGCTTTTCCTGTAAACATCAACATCCTCTTTTGACTGTTGAATGGACATCCTCTCATCGCTCATGAATGATTTTTTCAAAACCTTTATTTCCCTGTAGAGGTCAGACTTGTTTGTCTTTAATACGCCTTGGCTGATGGATCTAAAAAGTTGTTGATTTTCAAAGGAAATATGTGTAATTAAACTACTAGTTTATTCAAAGAAGTTTTGTCATGTTTATGATTCGTTTTTCCACAGTGGAACACAAAAAGAGAAACTAAAAGCTGGAACTACATTGAAAAGAGCAGCTACATTGACAGGGATAGAGGCTTAAGGTACCATAAACATAGTATATATGTCTCATACAGTTTCCAACTCAAATTTAAGCTGTTATTTACTGATAATCTTCCCCCTTCAGTGAGCTATCACCAAATAATTGAGTTGGTGGGTTGAACTTAAAAATCAGTAAATGAATCAATCAGGGGAATCATTTTTAATCATTTTCCCCCCAAAATACATCAATAGCCAACCAAGGCCTTATGCTTTGAAACTATCAACAGAGTTTAGCGATTTAGTGTTTCCTCAAAGATTCCTCAAGTTGTCCTCAGATGCCAAATTTGTTATTTATAACAACAAATCTATTAAGTTTCTATTAAAAATCTTTAAATTAACAGTTAATTTGGTATATAGCCAATTTATTGGCATTTTTTATTGATGTTACTTTTTAGTGCTGCGTTTGCTGTCTTCCGTCTTCCGGTTGTATTTCCACAGAGATCTCTTGAATTTATGAATGAACCGCTAGTTTTAAAATCTTACTGGTCTACTGACATTTGTTAAGACATTTGCTTTAAACATTATAATACTCATGATAACTTTCTTTGACTCTACAATACATAAATCCACTTTGCCAGCTAAATTCTCTTAGACAGCGATGCCATAGAAATATATAGAGCTTCCACACAAACGGAAGTTCAAATACTTATGAATATTCTAAAGATGGTGGCCCGTTATTTCGCTTGAGAATAAGGTCAATTACCCCACCACTTGGGTAACATCATTAACAACAGTTACATATTGTTGAACCAACATGGTTTGAACAACGGATTTGCATCCAAGTTACTATGGTTTCAGGAAATCGTTGTGAATAGCTAGTTGATTTCTTCCAAAATGCATTGTATAATGGTAGTTAAGCAGTGAGTTATGATGTTGTACCAGAAACATACTGCTGACCAGTTTTATGAACTATTTCTGCTAATTCAGATAAAAGATCCTGCTCAAAAGAATCATTCATTGCATTGTATAATGGTAGTTAAGCAGTTTTGTGATATTTGGGTTGATGTATACTGTTTTTAAGTGTATTTCATGTTCAAATTTCAGTCTCATACAACTATTGTATGACTCCATAATACTTGGAATATAAAGTGTTAGTCATATGGACTTATGATACTTTTATGGTGCTTTTATGTTCTTTTGTGAAGCTTGAAAGCTCCAGTGGAGATTGGTATGAATTCTGTGATTGGCACAAAATGGCTTGTACACCTTTGGTCTGCTGCTTTAGTCTCTAAATGTCAGTTGTTGTGTGCAGTTTCAGTGTTTTTAGTCAAAGTAAGGCTCAGTAGGAAGCTTCCTCTGCAGGCAGTGCGGTGAACCTCCAGTGTGTCGTGTGTGAAGCTGGAATTTCACCCAGCTTTCCTCCCACCAATCGATTGCTCTAGCAGTCAGTCATAAGGGACCATGAGCGAGCAGCACAGTGGCACTCGCACTGCTGCTTTGCTCTATCCTATTGATGTGTCCCACTTTCACACTTTGGAAAAGATCAATGTGCTGCCTATTGCTTCAGTGTAAGCCCTGTCTTTCCTAGTTTTTTTTCTCTTTTGCCGGTTTCCTAGTTTGTTTTGTTTTATTACACATTCATGGTATGTTTTGCTGTCTCACTCTCTCTCCCAGGCTTTTCCGCTCCCAGTTCTACAGCAGAGGCATGGGAACCAGGCAGGAAAGCCTGTGAATTATTGTTTGTTTTTGTATGTCAATATAGATAGTAATGCCTCCCTCAGTCAGGTAGCCTTAGAGTAGAAAAAAGATATATCCATCATATACAGTATGCTTTTTTGACTGACACAGTCCTCTTTTAGCTTCATCTCAGTTAGCAGAAAACAGAATAGGTCGTTTTGCCCGAATACTGTTTAAAGAAAGCCAACAGAGAGTAATGAGTGTTTAAGAGCTGTTGTTTGTACACACTGGAAGAGTGCAGAGTCTTATTTTGGTGTTTTTTATTGACGTCCATGATGTTGTTCGGTGGTAGCCATGAGAACAGTCCCAGGCTGCGCTCTCTGGAGATCGGCTATATAACGATCCTGTCTCTTTGCCCCCAGGGGGCTTGTCCGGTATGCGGCCTTCACTGCTATCTCTCCACCACTGTGGGACTGTGACCATTTTCTATTATTTATCTATTTATGCACTTCTGACTTCCTTTGAAAAGCAAATCTAAACTGCGTAGGAGGGTTAGGATTATGGTGTGGATGATGAAGGCTCAAGAGTTGGCATTAGCGGTCACTCTAGAGATGTATTTTTATATTTATTATATATATTTTTGCTTTCACACACTTACATTCTCCTTACACATACATACATTTCTAATCTCTCTCACACATACATTCTCCTTTCACATACATATATTTTTGCTTTCACACACTTACATTCTCCTTTCACATGCATACATTTCTACTCTCACACATACATTCTCCTCTCATCTAGAGATGTACGATATATTAGCACCATATTGGTTGTTGGCCAATTTTAGAGGTTTATCTTTATCTTTATTTATTAATTTATTAATTCTTAGTTATCCTTTGATATTGGATATCTAATTGTTCATGCTCTTTTTACTTTTAGATGACCTTGTCATCATTTAATACTCACTAGTAATTTATTCATAACACTGTGAAATGCAATCTTTAGCAAATTTAAAAATGAACATCCAGTGTTCATACCGTATATATCACTTGTCAATTGTAGTATTGAATTACTGAATTGTAATATCAGCTGTAAAATAAAAATAATTATCGGCTTATCGATGTCGGCCAGAATTTTAATTTAGTACATTTCTTGCATGAATGTATCAGTTGCTTATTCTATACAACCATGAAATTAAATAGTGTGTTTTGCTGAAGTTTTTGTTTTTCTCAGATGTTTCTTTTTAGGAAATAAAGTCTCATTAATTTTGTGATTTGCCAAGACGTGAACATTTGCAATCACCAGTTAGAGATGTCAATATGTACTCAATAATCAAATAATCTGAGCGGTGTTATCCATATAATTTTATTTCTCTATACTCTTACTGAATGTCAGTAATTGACTAATTTGTGTCCATTTTTATTCATCATAGTGTGAGACTTCTTGACAATGTTTGCATGTGCAGTAACTGAGATCTCCACTAAAGAGTATTTTGTCATCATTTGTTTATCCAAATGTCATTCCAAACCTTCATGACTTTCTTTCTTCAGTATAACAGAAAAGGAGATGTTGTGCAGAATGTTTGTGATGGACAGTCTCAGTCACCATTCACTTGCATTGCATCTATTTGCCCAAACAGTGAAAGACTTACATTCTGCCTAATATCTTCTTTCTATGGAAAAAACAAAGGCGTAAATGTTTATAACAATGTGAGGGTAAATAAGTGACACACTTTTCTCTTTTGAGTGTTCTATGCCCTCAATGAGCAAAAACTAAACTCTCCCTTTAAGAGCATTTGCGTCTCAGTCCTTTTGCCCACAGCGGTCAGCTGAAAAAACAGTCTCGCTCAAGCTGACGTCACTGTTGCTAAAACGCTTTCGTCTGGTACTGTAACATCTTTGTAAGGTCAGAGGTTGCTGTTTAACTGCTCTCTAGAGGATTCTCAGCATATCCAAGACTTTTCCATATAGGTCAGCCCCCCAGCAACCACCCAAACAGCAGAGATGGTTCACTGTCCCAGGATCACTTAATCAATCAAACTCTCATCCTTATCTGCCCCTCACCGCCTCTTCTGCCCTCTTGTTTTTTCTCTTCCTGTACTCATTGTTTGTGTTTATGTCACATGGGTTTATCTTTAGAACTATTTGATTCTTTACAGCGATTGTTTCTCAGGGTGACGTCCGCAAAAAAAACATTTGCGTTGCTCCTCTGTGATAAAACTCAGGCCCAGTTTGTTATTTATGGGTGAGACAACTGCCTTTACAACTTCACAACTGATTATGTTTTACAGAAATATACCATGTGCACAATTAATTCAGTAATATTGCTTTGGTCAAATACAGCTAATGCCAGACAGGTTAAACTTTTGGCATCCTCTTTCATGTTTACAGCTTCAAGATGGCAAAACATTGGCATAGTTAAGGCTGTGTAAACCACAGCAAGTTGAGGAGTGACTCAGGAATGATCATTTAGAGAATCCATGCTTGTGTTTGTTGTGAATGCATGTTAATAGTTAATTTTAGTTCTCAGTTTTTTTAAAGAAGCATCCCTTATACCTTAATGTAGCTGCAAAATTGTCCGATAGCAGCCCTACACTAAAAAAAAAAAAAATGTTCAAAACAATGACGTTTCTGATCCAGATGATAATCCTGCAAATGTGGAGATTTTATTAGCTAACACAATATCAAACCAGAATTACTGTCATTTTTCTTGACCATTTTTGCATTTACTTGTAACTAACAAGGTAATTTTTAATGTAAGTATGGATTCTCCATGTTCTCACATGTGTCCTGTCACATTTACAACTGGTGTGCTAGGTTGTTAATTTCATTAACTATGCATTTGGATGGCACCCATTCACTGCACAGAATGTGTTGGTCAGCAAGTGATGTAATGCTAAATTTCACCAAATCCATTCCGATGAAGAAACAAACTCTTCTACATCTTTGAAAGCGTGGGGGTGAAAATCTTCAGCAATTTTTTATTTTTTGAGTAAACTATTCCATTAATCCGAACCCAGGTTGCAATTCTAATAAGATCTTTGCATTTGGAGAGACATCAGCATGTTGTTTTTAGCATGTTCAGCATCTTCCAAACTCTGTGGTCACCGTCAGATTACCATGTCATGAGAGGGGTATGAGAGTAAGGAGTTTGAGGTAAGCAGGGTTAATGTCAAATCCCTTTCTGCTTCCTCAGCCCTTAGTTGGCACTGGATGTCAGTTTGTCAGACAACAGGCCGCCTGGGCTAAGTGGTTCAGTGGTGTCTGTTTCTTGATGTGTCTCATACAGTAACCTTGGCACTCAAGGGGTCTCGGGTTGAGGTACCTTGTTGTAAAAAAATGCGATGTTCGATTGAGCAGTGGGTTGAAATCTGCTGGTGTAAGTTCTTAATGTCACTGGCCTTCAGAGACATCCTCTAGCCCACCTGTGACCTGGCGAACAATGTGGGGCACAAGCGAGGATGCAAGGACTATTTTTTATCTTCCCAAACATATGTCTGTTTCCATCTTTTCGTTGCAGCTGTTGCTATTTTCATCAAGTGGTTATCATGTTTTGCATGAATAAGGAAAGATTTGGACTGCAATGATGATTTGATGCATGATTTTGAACCACCAGGTGTAAGTTGTAAACAAGATTCAAAGAAAGTCTTAAGGAGTTTAATGAGGAAGGAAAACGACAGTTTGCAGTAGCTGTAGGCTTTGAATAACTTAGTTCAAGCTCTCCACTACAGTTCAAAAACATAGCAAATCTTATTGGGAGAAAAAAAGAAACAAACAGGCCAGAAAATTTGAATTACATTGAACTCAACAGGAAGGGGAAGGGAGGGCTGAGATTGGTATAGATGGTTATGATATATAGTGATATTGTGGTCACTGGAATGTGATTACAGCATAGAATACTGCCTTGGGGGTTTTCAGATCATATGACCGCATCGAAGCCAAGAGAGATGATTGGGTAATGGATGCCAAAGGGGGTGACTTTTAATTGCTTGAAGCAGTCTGACAGCATACCACAAACACACTACATATGCTCTGGTTTAGAAGTGCGTCTGAAGTTTTGGCTTAATAGCACAGTATAGAAGCTGAGGAGTTTAATGTCTCTCACAGACCTACAGTGGAGAGGGAAGGAAGGGAACGACTTGAAGAAGGTGGTATATATGACATGTAATGCTATGTCATCCAAGCTAATGACCCTGCTGAAGTTGGCTTAAGGTCCTGTAGAAAGCTAGTCTCTCGGTCAGGCCATGTTTGTCTATTTTGATGGTTTTAGAGTGGTTTTGGGTACCTGAGATCTGGTTGGGCTGGGAAACCAACTGGCTGAAAAACTAAACCAGTTAAACACCTACCTTAGTTTCCTAAGTCTAAGCTGCTGTTTTCAGCAGAGGGAACCATGATCCCCCCCCTAGGGAATTAAAAATAATATATTATAAAAAGCTCTTACAATTTATTGTAACTTATCTGTGCAGTATTTTAAGTTATTGTACTGTAAGTCCAAGCTTGGTCCATATCCAGATTTGATATAGGGTTGCTACCTATAAAGTTTCATGGCAGTTTGCTGAACCCAATGTACTATATTGACTGGATGGGGAATTTATTGACTGTGTTAAGGTGACCTTGTCATTATGAAGTAATGAGGTGGAATGCTAGTAGTCTTAATTCCAGGTGGTCTCCTGATGTTTGTGCCTGGAGTGAAACTGAGACAGCACTAAATCTCCTGTACACAGAGCACCTTCCAATAAGGGATGCCATTGAAGTCCCCCTTTTTTCCCCCAAAGTATTTTATTGGGTTGTCAGAATTAACAAGTTAACACATAATTAAATGTTTAACACTGTTTTTAACACAGTTGATCCATTTATTCAAATGGACATTGTAACGGTTTAATCTTTCATTTTTAAGAGCTGCAGCTGTTAAACACAAAACAGTCACCTCCTGTTTATTGGTAAATGTTGAAAGAAAAAAACATTTTATCATGTAATTTAATTTAATTTTATTTCATTTAATTTTTTATAACGAGGCAGACTAAAAAGTAGGATCAATCTCAATTAAATATTTTATCCATTGACTTTAATAGCTTCTTTTTGCAAAAAATATATATCTATATATATACATGTGTATATGTATGTATGTATGTAGTGGGGAAACAGCATGTTTAAATGCATATATTTAATTTATAAAAAAGTGTAGGTATGTGAATTTGGTATATGAATGGAAGCAGTATTGCAGTGTAATTTTAATACCATGAGGGAAAAAATTACTTTTTTATGAGTCAACCATTCTTTTTAAGCAACCAAGCAGTCTGGAAATAACAGCTACTGAGCTTTATAGTTCATCCTGCCTTGTAGTGTGGACAATGCTACAGCATATGACAGAGGATAGACTAATTCTAAATGACTCTGCGATAATGTAAACACTCTACGGCTCTGTACTGGCTATTGAAGTGGACTCCTGTGTGAGGTGGACAGTATGATGAAGTGTCATCTCCAAGCTAGACATCTGTTTGTATATTTATATATATGAGAGAGCTGTGCTGATTTACCCTTCACATGCTTTAGTTATAAGCTCACACAGAGCACTTAGGTTTCTACCAAGTTTAAACATTATATGCGTTCACCAAATATGCAGTTGGTGATGTAATGGCATCTACAGTTATACATCAATTACATGACGTCATATTACAGTGATTATGTTCACCTTCACTATATCTTAATTTATGTGTAGCAGTACTCAGATCTGTATCAAATACTGAACTGAAGAGTTTGGAAACTGCAGTAAATGTTTCCTGACTATTTCTCAATCACCAGGTACTGCATCATTGCCACTGACACTCAAAGAGTGTGTAAAGACTTTGTAAGCTGTGTAATTGTTAATGCTCTTTTTGATCTAATCAGAGTGAGTCATTTGAAATGGCATGAATTCTCACAAGAGGAAATGTCTTGATGAAATCTGTCTGCCTAAGAACTTTGCTTTTCTAATCCTGTGGTCTGCTTCTCCTGGATTTGAATCACAGATATGCTAATTCTCTTCAGCACAGGACCATCAGCATTAGTAATTTTGTGGCCAAGATGATGTAATTCTTTCAGATTTATGGACACTCTAAAGTCTAAAGCTTCCTTATTCTTTATGAATGTTATTGCCATTATTGTTTGCCGGTAGGCATAGCTCTTGTGTTGAGCCTGTATGAAAGACTTTGTCACAACTGGTGTCTTGAAAATTCACAACTCAAAGTGTGGTCACGTTTAACTTTTTTTTTAGCAAATGTACTACCAGTAATTTCAATAGGAATCCATGCGGTCATAAATTTGCACAGTTTGACCAGCAGAAAAGTGCTTGGTTTGGAAGTGACTTCTGTGTAAGCTGTACTTTATACATCACTACACTATTGAAGATATGGACCTGTTTTCCTTCAAATTTATGCAGAAATTTTGTTAATGTGACCACACTTTAAATTTAAGTGTCCATTTAAAGGTAGCTACCATTTCTGCTATTGTTTGTGATTCTCAGTAAGATGCTGTTGCAGAGAAAGAAAGCTGTTTCTATACTACTGTTGATTTGGTGATCCTTTCGTTCTAGAACATCTTTCTTCATCTTGCAGTGTCTCTGGTTGTCATAACAATAACTTCATGCGCTCGCTGCCTCTCCCTATTGTCCTCTCAAGTTAGCTTAAAATAGCTAGATAAAATGTGCCCAAACAAAAACAAATATGCAGAATAGTTTTAGGTTCCAATAAGTGAAAAATGATTTTATGAAATATGTTTGGAGGCCAATGACTGAAGATCTAAACAAAATCTCCACAAGCTGTTTTGTGGTGTTTAATTCTGCTCAAAACGTGGTGGAAGTAGAAAAAATGAAGAGAAGAAATTGTAGAATAAAGTCGTTATTTTTTTCTGTGCAAATGAAAAGTATTCTTGTAGCTTCATAAAATTAAGGTTGATGAACTGATGTCACATGGACTATTTTAACAATGTCCTTACTAGCATTCTGTGCCTTGAATGGCTCTGTTGTGTTGCTGTCTATGCAGGGTCAGAAAGCTTTGTGTTCCAAAGATGAACGAAGGTCTTACGGGTATGGAACGACATGAGGATGAGTAATTAATAACAGAATTTTCATTTTTGGGTGAACTAATCCTTTAAAATTGGTTTGAGACCTTGTTTAGAAACCAATTTTAGAAAATTGCAACTCAACCCATATTTAATGTCATAGCAAATGCTAATGTAACATCAGTGGGTGTTTTTTTTCTTCTCTTATTTTCTTTCTTGCACTTACATCATATTGTCTTCCACCATCTTATCAGAGCCAAAATGATTGTCCAACCACTGAAATAATCATACAGAAGTTAAAGCCTGACTCCCTGTGTTTAGAGCTGGAGCTCTGAGATCTCCCAGTTGCAGATCAAAGAAGTTAGTACGCTCTGGCACTCTTCTCCTCTGCTCCCTTGCTTTCATTTTGCCTTGTTCTTCTCCTCTCCTAATTTCACTGTTTGCTTCCCCTGAGTCACAGTGCTTATTTTCTCCTCAAATGTTGGAAGATGTGAAAAAGGGGACACAGGTTGCTCCTCCTCAGATACTGGACCAGTTATTGACATCCTATGATAAGGATTCATACACTGCAGTACTCCAGTTTAAGTCATATAGAGGCATTTTCCAAAATAGTGCACTTGATGTGGATGTTTGCACATCAGTGAGACCATTGGGTGTCCCATTTCTCATTTTATGATTTAGGTGGATTCATGACTGCCTTCATGTACTGTTTGAAGAGCAGCTGTAAAGCTTAGTAGAGCACATTGCTGCTTGCAAGGCATCCCTGTTTTGGCATCAGCCATCATCTCCTAGTGTTTCACTAGTCTCAGCTGATTATGTTCAGTGGATGTTTTATCATGAGTGATGAATGAATAACTGGTATACATGTTTTGATTCTTGTATGGAGCTGCAAGGTCTTATGCCTAGTTAGACAAGTCTGATCTTTTCCCTGTTGTCTGTCTGCCGGCCAGATCTGCTTTTAAAACAAAGAAAACCCATCAGCGGATTGGCTGACTGAATTTCTCTATGAAGAGAGGCTAAAGGAAGAGAACTTGTGCTGTGATATTACAGCTATGTACTATGAAATTCATTAAAATAACTGGTCACACTTTATTTTAAGGTTCAATTCTCGCTATTGACAAACAATTAACTATGACGTTTGCCTCGAACTACAAATTTTCTGCTTATTAATAGTTAGTAAGGTAGTTGTTAAGTTTAGGTATTGGGTAGTATTAGGGATGTAGGATATCATCATGCAGAATATGTGCTTTATAAGTACTAATAAACAGCCAATATGTTATTAATAGGCATGCTAATAAACAACTAGTTAACAGTGAGTATTGGTCCCTATACTAAAGTATTACCAAATAACTTTAGAATACAAAGTAATAATAATAAAACTGATGTCTGATTTTGTCATCTGTTAATTTTATGGACTTTATCTTGTTTTATTGCTTTTTGGTTCAAATTTGACTTTCCCTGACAACATTCTGATTTGAATTGAAAAATTTAATTTTTGAAATGCATAGAGAATGTATCTTGTATATATATAGTTTTTAATAATTTTAAAACGTTCAGATTTTTACATTTTTGCTTTGAACACCCATTGTTCCTGACAGCTAGATGGATTAGTAACATGTAAAGGTGAAAAATTTTCAGTATTATTAATAATGATATTACTACACAAAGGATTCATATAATTTATTTTTCTGGTGTTTCATTGATATGAACTAGTCCTTTTCATTATAAGCTCTATTAATAATAATAATAATAATAATAATAATGAAATTAATATATATATATATATATATATATATATATATAGATTAACATAAATCTGTTTTTTTTTTAATACTAAAAGATGGACATTGTATTTGTAGTTTTCTGAAACGGAGTCAAGGAAAAGCTCCCCTACTGTATCATTCACTATCATGGCACATTTCAAAGTACCATGGAATTATTAGTGTACCTTGGCTCCACAACATATTTTTTGGTAAGGGATGCTGGGCAGGTAATTGTGACTTATTAACTGTCTGTCAGTTACATGCTGATTTCAGGCTACCTTTATTATTGTGAAAATTGTGTGTTGACCACTGAATGTATTTGCTTTAGACCGATTAATGAGAGTCTCAGTAAAACAACAGTGACATTTAAAATTCAGCTTGTTCTTCTCTTTGGAACACTCATGATTATTTTAAAGGGGCAGGAAGGCTGTCTGTTTGCTAACGTGTGTGTGTTTGTATGAGTCATGGACCCGCTTAATTGCCACAGTTTCTCCACGCACAACAAAGCTGCTATACCCAGCATATTGGCTTTTTGCAGAGAAAATTTCTTGGAAGACAGATCTGATATTGAATTTAACCGGTGGAAGTCCATCGGTTTGTAGTTTGCCGTTTTTCTTTTGTGAAAGGCTTACAAGTCCAAATAAATATAAATCAGTGTGGGCTAATTTGGCTGTGTTTTGAATAGCTAATGAGCAGCTGACTGTAGCTTTGCTGGTGTCTCATTAAAGAGTGATAATATGTGCTTTGTCTTTCAGTGGTCTCTGGTTTGAGAGCTGCTGGAGCTGCGGCGCTCCCAACCCTCGTTTACATGTTGTCCTATTTTTTATTTTGTAAAATGGTTGCCGTGGTTTCCTCTCTTCTTCAGAGGAACCCAGGTGCAGGTAGCTCATTATAAGCCCTGTAGCATGTACATGCTCGTGGTTGTTTTCCAAAAAACCACCGGTGACCATATTTCGGTTCGTCTTGTTCTTCACCTGAGGTTACCTGAGGTACATTGATTTTTTTTTTTCAGCCTTCGCAGGTTCCCCTTTTACTGCGGTAATGAGTTTCTGCCAATAAACATTATCTCAGTGAAACTGAAGGGAATAATATACCACCTTGCATGGTTAGTCTTTTTATAAATAATTATCTTTTTTGTTTCTATTTAAATTATATTTTTGTTTATTATTTTTTTTTTTGATTATCTTTTTTGTTTCCTGTTAAAATGTATAATTTTGCTATTGTTTCTCAGCCTCAAATACCACCCATGCTAATGTATAATGTTTAACAATGTTTCTAATTATTTCCAGTAATGAATAGTTTTTGTCTTCAACATTGTCAATAAATATTCACACCCTCATGTCATTCTAAATCTGTATTACTTTGTTGTAGGTTACATAATATACCACCATGCATGGTTAGTCTTTTTATAAATAATTATCTTTTTTGTTTCTATTTGTTCAGGGGCTTAGTGTCAAGCTCCAAAAACAACAAAAGACACCTCAAAACTCCTAGTTGTGCAGTTTGCATGTTTTGACTTCCTAAATTTTAATATTCTTGAATGTGAACATCATCTTTCCGCAACTTCCGCACAAACCAATCATATGATTTTATAAAACTTATACAACACTTGTCATTCTTGAATGAAAACCATTCTGCTTAATATTTCCTTTTGTGTCCCAAGAAAGAATGAAATTCATGCATGTTTGAAATTACTTAAGGATGAGTAAAATACCCCCCCACACACATTTTTGCGAGAATCTTTTAAAAAATGTGCTGCATTCCCCTCCTCTTATGTCTTTGTGACATGCAAACCTGCATTCTTTTTCTTTCCACAGTCTATCGCTGTCGCAGTCTTTGCCATCATTTTCTTTGCCTTTGTTCTTGCAAACAATCAGTGGCTCTTCGGTGAGTTGTTCAAAGAACAGCTGTGGTGTTTTAAGACTAAACTAACTGGTCCTAAATTTTCAATCTAATTAAAGAGTATTTTGTTTCCCCGCACCATGCCATATGGACCTCTCAGTCTTGCAGATATTTCTTTCTTGATTTTTTTTATTTATTTAAACTTTAATTTAAACAGTTTATGATGTGGTTCTTCGTTTTAATTGCTCGTACTGCATCAGAGAACAGATCCAGAGTTTAAACACGAATCCTCTCACGCGTTTCTTATGGAATATAACCAAGTTTACAGCAGAGCCGTTTCTGCACGCTGTTTATTACAGGCTCCCCTAAGTGAGATGTGCACTAATTTGCTGGAAGGCAACGAGGTTCCACTGAAAAACTGATATTGGATTTTCTCAGTCAGTACGATTATACCGCCTCCATCCTTGCAGGAAAAAAAAAAACACGCACCAAAATAACAAATTCTGACAAATTCAGCCAACTAGTTCAGTACTAGCACAATTATTTTCAGCTGTCAGCTACAATCACCTTTCTCTTCTGTTTAATATGAAACGAGTGCAGAAAACTGAAAGCAGCTGTCGTCAAATGCTTATCTCTGGTTTGAGTATTGATTACACACTCTCAGAAAAAAGGTACAAAAGCTGTCACTGGGGTGGTACCTATAAAAAAGGCACACCTTTGTACCTAAACAGTCCATATTTGTATCTTAAAGATACATATAATTACCTAAAGTGTACATATTAGTACCTAAAAGGTACAAAAGTGTACCTTTTGTAAAGGTACCACCCCAGTGACAGCTTTGGTTCTTGGATTTTAGGGTCAAATGATAAATCATATAATATGCCTATGGTATATTTTATGAATAGGCTGCCACAGTGCTAGATGGTTAGGGGTATTTTAAGGAGGCATCTCATGACTTTGACAGAAGAGTCTCTTCTTCCTAGGTAGGAAGCTGAAGTGAAGAGGATGTGTGGGTGTTTAAAATCACACATGGAAGATTTGATTAGTATCTTTCACTGCATCAGAGGATGTCGGAGGAAGCGACCTTACATATCACAGAATGGCGTCTGAAACTAGGAATTTTCTTTTCTTTTTCTATCCCCCCCCTGAATAAAAAGGTTAATCCAGGCATGCAGAGCGAATTAACGTAACTGAAAAGTCATAGAGGTTGCTTGCCAGAACAGCAAAGCCACCGAATGTTTTTTTCTTGCACCAAAGCACTCGTTGTTTGTCAGGATCATTTCACTTATGGAGCCACAAAGTCTAGAAAGGAATTCTTCGAGATGTTACCTCATTCCCTCTCAGGATTCACCCTAAACGTCCTCCGACGAGTCATGCTTAAACAAAACATGTGGAAACCGCTGACGGACTTCGCTGCAGAAATAAACACCCCCTTGCCAGTAAAATGACTGGTCGCTTAGTCTGCTGTGATGGTGAGATGACAGTTTCTCATACTGAGATATTCAGCAGAATATGATTGAACTAATATTAAAATGTCTGGCAAAAAAGAAGCCCCCAGTGGTGTTCTTAATGCGAGGGATGTAATGAGTCTGGCGTAGATCTCTTGACTCTAACCAGCTAAGTTGCACAGATGTAGCTAAACCTTTGCCAACACCAGAGTGTTTCTCGTAGTGTTTAGACCAGCAACATGTCATTATTTGTTTTGGTGTGATTTAGAGGCTAAGTGGTTTGGGCAGACAAGAAATAGAGTTGCGAGTTGTTTATCACATATCGCTCACATCCCATTCCTTTCTTGCATCAGAATCTAAGTGGATGCTCTGGGCGAACATTCCATCACTTTCTTTCATTTTTATAAGGCTGTTTTGCATTCTTGAATCAAACATCTTTGGCAGAAATGCTGGTTGAGTGTATCCCTGAGTATTGAGAGACAGCTGGGGTGTGTGATGGGTTGGCCTGTGCCCACTCAACAGGTCTTCTGCACTTCATCTCCATCTTCTGCTTGGCAGATTTGTGAGTATACACTACCGTTCAAAAGTTTGGGGGCGGTAAGATTTTGAATGTTTTTGAAGGAAGTCTCTTAAGCCCACCCAAGCTGCATTTATTTGATAAAAATACAGTAAAACAGTGAAGCTGTGAAATATTGCTACAGTTAAAAAAAAAGAAGCTGTTTTCTGTTTTAATATTTTTTTTTAATTAGAATTTTCAGCAGCTGTTACTCAAGTCTTCAGAAATCTAATATGCTGATTTGGTTCTTAAGATGAACATTTCTCATTATTTTCCCAGTTGAAAACAGTCGTGCTGCTTAATATGTTTGTGGGAATGGTGCTAGATTATTTCCAGGATACTTTGATGAATAGAAAGTTCAAAAGAACAGCATTTATTTGAACTAGATTTTATTTTTGTTGTTGTTGTTGTAACTATAAAATTATTTACTGTTTTGTTTGATTCTGAATACAAATATTTATTTCTTAAAAAAATACAAATAAAAATGAATACTACTACTACTAATAGTAATAATAATAATAAACGTATTGAACCCAGACTGTAGTGTACATGCTTATAAATGACTTTTTATTTTTAACTTTTTTTTTTTATTGTTTTGTTGGACATATTCAAAATCATAATGAATGTGAGTTGGCAGAAACATGCAGCATAACAAACAGAATGATATTATAGAGACTCTTATGATGTCTGTCAAACTCAGTAAATCTTTTCAGTATAGATAATTATAAGGCAAGGTTAGTTCAGATTGGAAAGCCTCATGTGTTGTAAAAATTTATGAATGAATAATTCATGATATTTATACATTTTATTTTAATTTAATTTTTTTTTTACACTATAGCCTTTTGTGTTTTGTGTTTACAATTTGGTTTAATTTTTTAATGTTAGTTGATGTATTAACTTACATGAACAAACAACGAACAATACATTTGTTACAGTACTTATTAATATTTGTTAATGTTAGTTTATTCACAGTGCATTAACTAATGTTAACAAGTGCAACTTTTGATTTTAATAAGACATTAGTAAATGTTGAAATTAACATTAACTAAGATTAATAAATGCTGTAGAAGTGTTGTTCATTCTTAGTTCATGTTAACTAAAGCAGTTAACTAATGAACCTTATTGTAAAGTGTTACCCATTTTGTCAGTAAATTTAAACATTTTGTAGAAAATTAAATGAAGGTTTTTCAAAACCATATTAAAACAACCACAATACAAAGAGTATTTCTAAGAAATTGGCACACACATTTCAAACTAGATTAAGACATTTCATTTTCTTTACTTTGGACACTATTTGTCATCTGAATTAATCTTGTGCAGTAATGTTTCTTAATTTAAAATGACGAAAATCATTTTCAAAATTTCATTTGAATTTTAATTTCTTCAATATTCCCTTATCTGTGGGTTGCCCACCCCAGGATGGCATTCTAGTAACGCCACTGAGTGAGAGGGAGGAGAAATAGTTCAACAACAAGAAGTGGTAGGTGGTTTTCTGCATAAATTCTTGAAAATCATTCCAAAAGAACAAACCGTTCCCAAACCCACAGTGGATGAATCACATTATGAGTGTAGAATGTAGAATCAGAGTTTTTCTGATTTTAATATGCTGACTGACTGAATATATTTGAACTTGCCTTTGATTTCATTTGCAATGCACATGGTCTTAATTATATTTGCAATCTCAGAAAAGTTGTTATCATTTGCTTTTTATACTGTACACTCCTGCCTGGTCTCATTAGTGTACTTGAGGAATCGTTACTTGCTTTTAAGCACGTGTGCCCTTTAGCTACCTGTGCCCACCGGATGGGTAATAACTTAAAGCAGATTGATGTTTAACTGTTGGTTATAAGCTTTATTGTGCCTCCTTTGTGGATTTGAAACTGGTTTTATAGAGGAGAACTCTGCAGTTATGGGGCCATTCGTATCACCTTCAGATCTTTCAACGTTATGAACTATTAAAGCGAAATCTCTCACTCTTCACTTGATCTTTTCGGCTCATACTCTTCTTAAGTGGTCAGCGCTTAAAGGTCATAAAACAGCCTTACGATGCATTCGCAGCCACTGCAAATAGCTTATTTCATTCAGCGAAAGGCACATTATGGTTTGAAACCGCTTCCTCTCGTCCCTAGCCCTCGCCTCATAAATATTGTACAAAAGTCGAAAACTTGGAAGAAGAAAGAGGAGACGAGGCGGTGGTGAAGAAGAATAGAACGGAGGCGGAAAGTAGGGCAGAGAGGAGCAAGTCAGAGCAGCCCAAAATGATGAGAGAGGGAGAAGAGGTGCTTATTAGAGGAGTGCAAGGATTTTAACACTCCACACATCTGCTGCTGCTATTACTGTAGACAGCCCCAGTGAGGCATAAATGAGCACAGTGGCCTCCTCAGTCAAAGCAGCACCTCTCACATGACCACACCACTTTTAGATATGCAGACACAACATCACCAGGAACATTGTGATGTTTTTTGGATGCCGTTTTGCGAATGAAATTTGGCTTTAGACATCCGAGCCTTTGGAGATGCATTTGTTGAAGTTGATGCTGAATGGGACAATCCACGCAAAAATTAATTCTTTCATCGTTTACTCACCCTCATGTTATTTCTCTTTTAGGAAACAAAAAAGATTTTTTTTTTCTTTTTTCTTTTTTTCTCCTCCATTCGATGAAAGTCTTTGGGGTTCAATGTGGACCCCACTGACTTTCATTGTATGGACAAAAGCAGTTTGTATTCTGCAGAAGAAAGTTTTGGAACAACATGAAAGTGATGAAAATAATGCCAGACTTTGTATTCTTGGGTTGATTATTCCTTTCATTTCAGATGTATCTGTTGGTGAACCCTAATTAAAGGCATCACAGACTTTGTTGTTGTGGAAACAAAGACAGCACCATTTTGTTCAGTAGGTATAATGCCAGAGAATGTCCCGAGCGCTGTGTTTTTCTTATGCGAAGGCATTAATGCAATGTAAATTTGGCTGATTCTTCTCTCAAGTAGTCTGGGCTGCTCGTCTTGTGTATATTTTCCCTGGATAGTATTTATACATTTCTTTTTCCCTGGTGACTGATGTCTCTCACATCTCGTATGGCAGAATAGAGTGTGTATATAGTTATGTTATGTGCTGTGTACATGTCTGTACTTCTGGAAGAATTTGCTTAAAGAAGTCTGGGTTAAAGAACTGCATGTCCTGCTGCTTTTGCTTGTATTATATGTGCAACAGGATGTCTTTTAATCGAATCTTCAATGTCGAAAATCTGGTAACTTCACAAGCAGAGACTCAAACCCTCAATTACTCGGGTAACCAAGGGAAACCTACCAGGGGAACAAATCAGAGTGCCTTTTGGTTTGTGAGGAAGAAAGGATTTTGAGAAATTCACTGGTGGCTTCTGAAGCTGAAATGAAACTCTGTGTGTTTATGTATGTGTTTGTGTTCACAGAAGAGCTACTCAAGCTGCCAATGCTGTTATTTCTACAGTCTCCACATAATGAATGTCATAAATGTCATTTTTTAAAAATAGTTTAAAAATATCAATTTTTTAATGCTGTAGATTATAATGTGTGATGCCACACATTCACTTTAAAAAGACTGATTTGTTTTTTTTTCTACACAAAATAATACAAAAATATTATTGACTAAATAAACAACATTGTATATTTAAATGCTATTATAATATGAATTATTATTTATATTTTTATATAATATTTGTATTTTAATTTGAGTAATTTTATGTATTTTGCCAGTTTTTATTTATGTGTGTGTGTGTGTGTGTGTGTGTGTGTGTGTGTGTGTGTGTGTGTGTATATATAAAGA